>NC_143032.1:74690000-74990000 GCF_057628025.1 Oncorhynchus mykiss
TGAGGTAGATAATACATAAAGTGAATATATAAAGTGAAATAAACAATACAAATTAACAGTAAACATTACACATAGAGAAGTTTCAAAACAATAAAGACATTACAAATGTCATATTATATATATATTCAGTGTTTTAACAATGTGCAAATGGTTAAAGGACACAAGATAAAATAAATTAGCATAAATATGGGTTGTATTTACAATGGTGTTTGTTCTTCACTGGTTGCCCTTTTCTCGTGGCAACAGGTCACAAATCTTGCTGCTGTGATGGCACACTGTGGAATTTCACCCAGTAGATATGGGAGTTTATCAAAATCTCTCTCTCTCTCTCTCTCTCTCTCTCTCTCTCTCTCTCTCTCTCTCTCTCTCTCTCTCTCTCAAAAACAAATAGGCCTGACCGTACTGTGACTCTCTCTTTTAAAAGTAAACACACCAACACACGCACACACACGCAGCTTAACATTTACACAAAATCTCTTCATTGTGCTGTCTGCATGCGTCCTCTGCCCAGTGATTTGGGGATGCAACGTTTATGACCCCATCCTCAGTGTTGTTGATGGACGTTCTGTGTCTGCCTCAGCACTGAGGGGCCTGATGTGTCATCCTTCCAGCACAGGGCCCATCCATCACACTGTGTTGGGTCCATCATCAGCCAGACAAACCAGCTGACACACACACACAAGGTATGTCTCTGGCTACGTTTGCTGCATCCCAAATGGCACCCTATTCCTTATATAGCACACTACTTTTGACGGGTCCTGGTCAAAAGTAGTGCACTCTATAGAGAACAGGATTCCATTTGGGATGAAGCCTCTGTGCTGGGCCGGTGAGCCTGGGCTGGGCTGTGCCAGGTTGGGCCTGTGGTCCCCCACTCAAACATCCACACACACTTGTGATCTATCTAGTTAACCTCAACCTCACGACTTTAAATGGAGCCATCCATCCACTACATGTTTACATCAATATGGTTGAGAATAAACCAACCATCCACAACAGTCCATAACGATGTAAACCGTAATGCTAGCAGCCAGATGTGAGTGACTGAACTCTTGTTGTGCTGCTGCCTCAGTATAGAGCCCTGCTGACCCTGACTCACAGGTAACACTAATACTTCTCCCTCGTCCCCTCTTCTCAGCTGTACCCGGCAGAAACAAACTACTGTAGCGGTCCCCATGTTGCGCCTTGAGCTCTACCCCCAGAAGATTGCAGACCCAGAAACTAAGACACGGAGAAGAGAGAAGGAAAAGTAGCGTCCCAATTCCAAAATGGCACCCTATTCCCTGGGCTCTGGTCAAAAGTAGTGGACTAAATATAGGGAGTACAATGCCATATGAGACACACCATAGGTCTTCATGGTCCACCTCAGTCTCTGACAATTAATGTGATGGATGTCCCTCATCCCTCTACTCAAAAGCATTTGTTGCATTAACCCTCCTGCTGTGTTCCGGTCGATTTAGACCGATTTACAAGTTTTCTCTCTGAAAAATGTCGTTCATTTAATCTGATTGTCATAAGGTTCCATGACTTTGTCCACACAGCACATCTGAACACAGAAAACACATTTTGATGATGTTCTTTACATTTTGTGTGTATTATTTAACTTTTGTACACCTGTAGTGTTCCCAGTCAAAAATGACCGGTCATTAGAAATGAATGGGTGAGACTGCAAATAGTTTATAAAATTTAGTTCAGGCACATGCCCATTCATCAGATGGATACACTTCCTCTCCCAGACCCCCACATGCATGTGTGTTTGAACAGACAGACACACACACACACACACACACACACACACACACACACACACACACACACACACACACACACACACACACCTCACGGCATTCTCACAAACAATCGCAACATTGATTCAATAATATATAGAACATTTCTCGCAGCTCTGGTATATAAAGCTTTTTTGAGGCCTTGTTCACAATTCATTCTGTGGCAGCACAATGACCAAACAATATACTGTATGTGAGGCTCTTGATCATTTCTTTGACCATGACACTGGTGAGGAGGAGAGAGTCCTTGTTAAGCTTTGACACAAAGTAGTCAGTGATAAATAGCACACTATGTTTCATCTGAGTATTTGTTATAGTCAAAATAATCCATACATTATGCTTTCTTAACTCAAAAGCGAGTTGTATGAGCTCAGGTCAATAAGGCCTAAATAGCAAATAAGAAGTTCAAAACTTGTAATGTTCACAAGAACTTAAGTTGCCAAAAAGATCTAAACAACATTAGGTGATAATATATGTATTATTATGGATTTATAATCAGCAATAAAGGGGCGTGGTCATTTTGGACCGGGAACAGAATGAATTAACATGATATGATCACAACAGGGGGGTTAAATGGGATGCTTGTGCTTTTTGATGATCTGTTAAGTACCTCCTTTACTTTGATGGGACGTTCTATTTTGGAAGTTTGGAAGTGTTTCAAGTAGAGATGACAGGAGGGTATTGCGACCGTACTATAGATAGCATCATTTCCTTTGAGGGGATAATTATAGATACAGTAGGTAAACTCTTTGTTCTATAAAAGGAGAATGGGAGATATCAACAGTTGCTGAAGTTGTATTACTGTATTCTTAACGTGTGATACAGTAGATTGTAGAGAAGGGAATGTCGACAAGTCTGATTCTAAGCTATGGTGAACAACAGTATGCTTTGGGTACGGCGAAACATCCTACTTTAGTGTAATAAGCTATCTCCAAGTGCAATGCTGCATTCTTTCAGTTTTCTAAATGTTTTTTAATTTAATGATGACAAACATTGTAATGTACTGGGGTGGAATGACTATAATCATCGACTGTGTTGGGTCATTATAGATGCACAGGGGAGCAGACAGTACATCCCAAATGGTACCCTATTCCCTATGTAGCGCACTATTTATTTTTGACTGGGGCCCATAGGGTTCTGGTCGAAAGTAGTGCACTATATAGGCTTAAGGGTGCAATTCGGGGCTCAAGCCTGTGTTCAGTCATTCTAAACAATGGATGCTCAGGGGAGCAGACACAGACAGATAATGTTTTCCTTGGTGCTGTCTCCATAAAACCATCTGTCCTCCAACTCAAAAGACCTCCAATCTCCCCATGTCCACAATTAAATCCTTTCCCTGCTTCATTACATCTGACCGCACACAGTCAAAAATATGGCATTAAACCAAGCGCATTAAAATGTCTCCTAGTCATTAAGGTCCTAATAAATTAGGTTGATACATAGAATCAATGTATTAAGCGCTTGACACAGATAAAACTTAGAACTAAACAGAACAGCACTCCTCTGCAATATAATTAAGCAATAAGGCACGAGGGGGTGTGGTATATGGCCAATATACCACGGCTAAGGGCTGTTCTTAGGCATTACGCAACGCAGAGTGCCTGGATACATGTCACGTTCTGACCTCTATTTCCTTTGTTTTTGTATTTATTTAGTATGGTCAGGGCGTGAGTTGGGTGGGCAGTCTATGTTTGTTTTTCTATGTTTTGGTCTAGTTCTATGTTCGGCCTGATATGGTTCTCAATCAGAGGCAGGTGTTCGTCATTGTCTCTGATTGGGAACCATATTTAGGTAGCCTGGGTTTCACTGTGTGTTTGTGGGTGATTGTTCCTGTTTTTGTGTTTGCACCAGACAGGGCTGTTTTGAGTTCTCACGTTTCTTGTTTTTTTCCGTTAGTTTGTTCATGTATAGTGTCGTCAATAAATACAATGAACAACCACCACGCTGCGCTTTGGTCCGCCTCTACTTCACAAGAAGAGAATCGTTACAGAATCACCCACCACAACAGGACCAAGCGGTGTGGTAATGGGCAAAGGAGAAAGCAGCAGCAGGAGCAGCGCGAGGAGGTATGGACATGGGAGGACGAATTAGACGGTAAAGGACCTTGGGCTCAGCCAGGAGAATATCGCCGCCCCAAGGAAGAACGGGAGGCGGCGAAAGCGGAGAGGCGCTGGTACGAGGAGGCAGCGCGGCGTCGTGGATGGAAGCCCGGGAGTCAGCCCCAAAAATTTCTTGGGGGGGGGCTAACAGGGAGTATGGCTACGCCAGGTAGGAGACCTGAGCCAACTTCCTGTGGTTACCGGGGGGCTAGAGAGACCTGGCAGGCACCGTGTTATGCTGTGGAGCGCACGGTGTCCCCAGTGCGGGTGCACAGCCCGGTGCGGTACATTCCAGCTCCGCGTATCGGCCGGGCTAGAGTGGGCATCGAGCCAAGTGCCATGAAGCCGGCTCTACGCATCTGGTCTCCAGTGCGTCTCCTTGGGCCGGCTTACATGGCACCAGCCTTGCGCACGGTGTCCCCGGTTCGCCTGCATAGCCCAGTGCGGGCTATTCCACCTCGCCGCACTGGCAGGGCGACCGGGACCATTCAACCGGGTAAGGTTGGGCAGGCTCGGTGCTCAAGAGCTCCAGTGCGCCTGCACGGCCCGGTCTATCCGTCACCACCTCCACACCCCAGCCCTCCGGTGGCAGCTCCCCGTACCAGGCTGTCTCTCCGGCCCATCCGTCCAGAGCCTTCCTCCTCTCCAGCGCTGCCGGAGTCTCCCGCCTGTCCGGCGCCTCTGCCGGAGTCTCCCGCCTGTCCGGCGCCTCTGCCGGAGCCTCCCGCCTGTCCGGCGCCTCTGCCGGAGCCTCCCGCCTGTCCGGCGCCGCTGCCGGAGCCTCCCGCCTGTCCGGCGCCTCTGCCGGAGCCTCCCGCCTGTCCGGCGCCTCTGCCGGAGCCTCCCGCCTGTCCGGCGCCTCTGCCGGAGCCTCCCGCCTGTCCGGCGCCTCTGCCGGAGCCTCCCGCCTGTCCGGCGCCTCTGCCGGAGCCTCCCGCCTGTCCGGCGCCTCTGCCGGAGCCTCCCGCCTGTCCGGCGCCAATGCCGGAGCCTCCCGCCTGTCCGGCGCCTCTGCCGGAGCCTCCCGCCTGTCCGGCGCCTCTGCCGGAGCCTCCCGCCTGTCCGGCGCCTCTGCCGGAGCCTCCCGCCTGTCCGGCGCCTCTGCCGGAGCCTCCCGCCTGTCCGGCGCCTCTGCCGGAGCCTCCCGCCTGTCCGGCGCCTCTGCCGGAGCCTCCCGCCTGTCCGGCGCCTCTGCCGGAGCCGCCCGTCTGCCCAGCGCCGCCAGTGCCGCCCGTCTGCCAGGAGCCGCCAATGCCGCCCGTCAGCCAGGGGCCGCCAGTGCCGCCAGTCAGCCAGGGGCCGCCAGTGCCGCCAGTCAGCCAGGGGCCGCCAGTGCCGCCAGTCAACCAGGGGCCACCAGTGCCGCCAGTCAGCCCAGCGCCAGCGCCGCCAGTCAACCAGGGGCCGCCAGTGCCGCCAGTCAGCCAGGGGCCGCCAGTCAGCCAGGGGCCGCCAGTCAGCCAGGGGCCGCTAGAGCCCCTCCGCCCGGAGCAGCTGTCCCTCCGCCCCGAGCAGCTGTCCCTCCGTCCCGAGCAGCTGTCCCTCTGTCCCGAGCAGCTGTCCCTCTGTCCCGAGCAGCTGTCCCTCTGTCCCGAGCAGCTGTCCCTCTGTCCCGAGCAGCTGTCCCTCTGTCCCGAGAAGCTGCCCCTCTGTCCCAAGCAGCCCCTCTGTCCAGTGGGGTCATTGAGAGGGGTGGGCATGGTGAGTAAGCCACGGAGGCGGACAATAAGGCGGACTGAGACAATGGCGAAGTGGGGTCCGCGTCCCGCGCCAGAGCCGCCACCGCGGACAGACGCCCACCCAGACCCTCCCCTATAGGTCAAGGTTTTGCGGCCGGAGTCCGCACCTTTGGGGGGGGGTACTGTCACGTTCTGACCTCTATTTCCTTTGTTTTTGTATTTATTTAGTATGGTCAGGGCGTGAGTTGGGTGGGCAGTCTATGTTTGTTTTTCTATGTTTTGGTCTAGTTCTATGTTCGGCCTGATATGGTTCTCAATCAGAGGCAGGTGTTCGTCATTGTCTCTGATTGGGAACCATATTTAGGTAGCCTGGGTTTCACTGTGTGTTTGTGGGTGATTGTTCCTGTTTTTGTGTTTGCACCAGACAGGGCTGTTTTGAGTTCTCACGTTTCTTGTTTTTTTCCGTTAGTTTGTTCATGTATAGTGTCGTCAATAAATACAATGAACAACCACCACGCTGCGCTTTGGTCCACCTCTACTTCACAAGAAGAGAATCGTTACAATACAGCCCTTAGCGGTGGTATATTGGCCATATATCACAAACCCCTGAGGTGCCTTATTGCTATTATAAACTTGTTACCAACGTAATCAGAGCAGTAACAATAAATGTTTTGTCATACCCGTGGTATACGGTCTGATATACCACGACTTTCAGCCAATCAGCATTCAGGGCTCAAACCAACCAGTTTATAATAGGGCTTTACTAACCAACACAACAAACAGAGAGAAATGGAAGAAATGATCAGAAAAAGGATGCTAGCATTGAATAACAGAAAGATATACCCGTGAATTACAGGATCACTATGGATGATCCTGACTGGAACAATGCACTGAACCATTCACTTTTTCTACAACATGATTATATCACCTTTTGAAGTATACATTTAGATAGAATGACAATAGAGTAAGCCCTTTTCTATTCTAGGTTGGTTGTTGGATAGATGTGCTGCAGGCACCAAGCTCATTTAGGAGGACAAGAGCCAAAGGTCAGTGCTGTAACGAGCACAGAGGAGTGACACTCAGCTGCTATCAGGCTAGAAATATCTCCCCCAGGTTTTCACTGGAGGCAGTCACAGTTGGAGTGGGAGTAAACAGGGCTCTCAGTGGCATTGGAACTGGATGAAGCTAGCTGGATGGAGGAGGAGGAGGTGGAGTAGGAAGAGTAGAAGGAGGAGGATGGAGGGCTTTATTTATAAGCAGGAAGAGAAGGGGCCGAGAGGCGCCGAGAGGGACCACTGCAGAAATCAACACTGGGCAGGGAGCAGGCTACAGTGGCTTTGGCTAACAGGGCTCTCAGAGTCTCTTCACTCTGTCCTGGTACACTGGTTGACAGAAATGTGTTGAGGGGAGACATTTATATTGTCATGGTCTGTACCTAACTAACAGTACTGATAGTTAGTTACATTTATATTGTTGTGGTCTGTACCTAACTAACAGTACTGATAGTTAGTTACATTTATATTGTCATGGTCTGTACCTAACTAACAGTACTGATAGTTAGTTACATTTATATTGTTGTGGTCTGTACCTAACTAACAGCACTGATAGTTAGTTACATTTATATTGTCATGGTCTGTACCTAACTAACAGTACTGATAGTTAGTTACATTTATATTGTTGTGGTCTGTACCTAACTAACAGAACTGATAGTTAGTTACATTTTTATGGAATGGTCGGTCTGTACCTAACTAACAGTACTGATAGTTAGTTACATTTTTATGGAATGGTCTGTACCTAACTAACAGAACTGATAGTTAGTTAAATTTTTATGGAATGGTCTGTACCTAACTAACAGCACTGATAGTTAGTTACATTTATATTGTCATGGTCTGTACCTAACTAACAGAACTGATAGTTAGTTACATTTATATTGTTGTGGTCTGTACCTAACTAACAGAACTGATAGTTAGTTACATTTTTATGGAATGGTCTGTACCTAACTAACAGTACTGATAGTTAGTTACATTTATATTGTTGTGGTCTGTACCTAACTAACAGCACTGATAGTTAGTTACATTTTTATGGAATGGTCTGTACCTAACTAACATAACTGATAGTTAGTTACATTTATATTGTTGTGGTCTGTACCTAACTAACAGTACTGATAGTTAGTTACATTTTTATGGAATGGTCTGTACCTAACTAACAGTACTGATAGTTAGTTACATTTATATTGTTGTGGTCTGTACCTAACTAACAGAACTGATAGTTAGTTACATTTTTATGGAATGGTCTGTACCTAACTAACAGCACTGATAGTTAGTTACATTTATATTGTTGTGGTCTGTACCTAACTAACAGTACTGATAGTTAGTTACATTTATATGGAATGGTCTGTACCTAACTAACAGTACTGATAGTTAGTTACATTTATATTGTCATAGTCAGTACCTAACTAACAGTACTGATAGTTAGTTACATTTATATTGTTGTGGTCTGTACCTAATTAACAGTACTGATAGTTAGTTACATTTATATTGTTGTGGTCTGCACCTAACTAACAGTACTGATAGTTAGTTACATTTATATTGTTGTGGTCTGTACCTAACTAACAGTACTGATAGTTAGTTACATTTTTATGGAATGGTCTGTCGAATTATGTGAGAGACGCAGACTCGGTCTCCACCTTTAAGTCTTTATTGAAGACTAATCTCTTTAGTAGGTCCTATGATTGACTGTAGTCTGGCCCAGGGGTGTGAAGGTGAGTGGCAAGGCACTGTAGTGACAAACCACCCTTGCTGTCCCTGCCTGGCTGGCTCCCCTCTCCACTGGGATTCTCTGCCTCTGACCCTGAGTCACTGGCTTGCTTGCACTCTCCCAAACCATCCCTAGGAGTAAACACCACATCACGCCAGGCTTTTTCGCTATAATCGACTTGAGTGGGTTGAGTCAAAGACGTGATCTTCCTGTCCGGTTTTGTCACGAATTCCGTTTCCTGAGTCTGTTTTTTGCCTATGTTCTGTCCTGGAGAGTTTTTTTCCGGCGTCCTGGAACGCACCCTGTCTGGTTGCCGGGCAATGTAGCCAGTTGGGGTTTCTGATTATCCGCACCTGTATCCCATCAGCTATCTGCACACCTGGTCCTGATCATCATCTCTCCTCTTCATAAGCCCGGACCTGACATCCATTCCCTGCCGGATCGTTAGCCATGAACAGTATGTTGTGCCAGAGTATCAGCCTCAAGTTGGATAGAAGTTGTTTTGTTGTTTGTTACGTATTGCTTGCCTTGAACTTACCTCTGTTTGTTCTGTCTTCAGTTACTCACCCGGATCATTTACCCCATTCCCGCCTGGTCGTCAGAAGATTCCGCTTCCCCATTGGATCCACCTATTTACTCCCATCAACTCATCACCGCTACCCGCTACACCACCTGGATATATCTACCCATTCACTTGTAAATAAATACTCATCCTTTTTCCTACTCTCCTTGTCCTGGTCTGCTTCTGGGTTCGACTTTGAAGAATCGTGACAGAACGATCCGGCCAAGAATGAACCCAGCGGACCTGGATTCCGTTTGCCATGCCATTACCCAGCAGGGGAGGACATTGGGACAACACAAGACGGAGCTACAGGAGATAGCGGTTGCAATCCAGAAATTATCTGCTAGCTTGACACAGATCCAGGATCAGCTCAGTTTGCTGGCGATTCATTCACCACCTATTTCACCCATCTTACCTGCCATGCCTGACGCGTTTTCCTTCCGTGAACCCAAGGTACCGACGCCTGATAAATATGAAGGAGATTTGGGAAGATGCCGTTCGTTTCTTATGCAGTGTGGGTTAGTGTTTGATCTGCAGCCCCATTCTTACGCCACTGACAAGGCTAGGATAGCCTTTGTTATTGAACTGCTGCGTGGAAGAGCTCTGGAATGGGCTTCAGCCGTTTGGGAACGACAGGGGACCTGCATGTCTTCATACCAGGAATTCACGGGAGAGCTGAGAAGGCTTTTTGATCATCCAGTCCGAGGTAAGGACGCAGCTAAACGTTTGTTCACTCTTCGCCAAGGAGCTTGCAGTGTGGCAGACTTTATGATCGTGTTCAGGACATTGTCTGTGGAGAGTGGTTGGAATGAGGAGTCACTACAAGCGGCTTTTTACCAGGGGTTGTCGGAGCAACTCAAGGACGAGCTGATATCCTATCCAGAGCCTAGTGATCTAGACAGCTTGGTCACTTTATCTATTCGGGTAGATAATAGAGTCCGAGAGAGAAGGAGGGAGAAGCAGTGGGGCCCATCCAATCAATCAGCAACTCGGTTACCATTCGGTTCAGGAAGTAAACCAGAACGTATTGATCGTTATTCCCCACACGGGATTAGTGGAGGGGTCTTGCCACCAGATCCTGAACCAATGCAAGTGGGGCGACATGGGCTAACTAAGGAGGAGCGCCAACGTAGACGTGAGACCAACAGCTGTTTCTACTATGGTAGCTCAGGACATTACATCTCCACTTGTCCACAGCGCTCGTTAAACTGCCCGGCTCGCTAGTTTTGGGAGGAATTTTAGCGAGCCAGATTCAACCTCTCCAGAATCCTGTCAGACCCCGTTTTCCTGCGACCCTTATGAATAAGGATCAGAGCTTAGAGATTAACGCTTTTATCGATTCAGGTGCCGATGGCAGCTTTATTGATGCCGACTTGGTGGAACAGCTGGGGCTTTCTAAGGAGCAATTGCCGGAAGCCATTGAAGCAACCACTCTGAACGGCAGTAGTCTGGCACGGATCACTATGAGGACTGAACCGGTTAAGATGTTGTTGTCGGGGAATCATTCAGAGTTTATCTCCTTCTTCATTCTGTCCTCACCCCATGTTCCTCTGGTTATTGGTTACCCCTGGCTGAAGGAACACAATCCCTCGTTTGATTGGGTGACGGGTAAGGTAACTAGTTGGAGCATTGATTGTCATGCTAACTGTCTTAGGACTGCCTGTTCTCCTGCCATTTCCAGTCAGGTCAGTGACTCTGTTCCTCCTGATTTGTCCCTGGTTCCAGAAACATATCACGAGTTGGGTGAAGTATTCAGTAAACAGAAGGCTCAGTCCCTTCCTCCCCACCGACCTTATGACTGTGCGATTAATCTGTTTCCTGGAGCTTCCTTACCCAAGGGACGGTTATACAGTATCTCTCGACCTGAGAGACCTACATCAAGGAGTCTCTAGCTGCAGGTCTCATTCGGCCCTCGTCATCACCTCTGGGAGCAGGATTTTTTTTTTGTGAGCAAGAAGGATGGCTCTCTTCGACCGTGTATTGATTATCGGGGTTTGAATGATATTACGGTCAAGAACAAGTATCCCCTGCCCTTGATGAGCTCGGCTTTCGATTCTTTACAGGGTGCTACGGTTTTTACGAAGCTTGATTTACGTAATGCTTATCATTTGGTTCGGATCAAGGAGGGAGACGAGTGGTTGACTGGGTTCAATACTCCGATGGGACATTTCGAGTACCAGGTGATGCCGTTTGGACTGACCAACGCTCCTGCTGTGTTCCAAAGTATGGTGAATGACGTTCTGAGAGATATGATTGGTATTTTTGTGTTTGTTTACCTGGATGATATCCTCATCTTCTCGAAGGAGCTTTCTAGCCACGTTCAGCATTTCAAGCAGGTCCTGCAGCGGTTATTGGAGAACCGTCTGTTCGTGAAGGCTGAGAAGTGTGATTTTCACGCCCACACGACGTCCTTCCTCGGTTACATCATCTCCAGGGGAGAGCTCAAGATGGACCAAGAGAAGGTTCGGGCGGTTCGGGATTGGGTCCAGCCCGGTTCGAGATTGCAGCTCCAGAGATTCCTGGGGTTTGCAAATTTTTATCGGAAGTTTATCCGTGATTACAGCCGGGTGGCCGCCCCTTTAACTGTACTGACGTCTTGCACCAGAAAATTCTGTTGGTCTCCTGAGGCAGACCGAGCATTTCTAGATTTGAAGAGCCGATTCACCAACGCCCCGATTCTCTCTCAACCTGACACTTCCCGTCAGTTCGTTGTGGAGGTGGATGCGTCTGATGTGGGGGTGGGCGCCATCCTGTCCCAGCGTAGCTCCACTGACGGTAAACTCCATCCCTGCGCCTTCTACTCTTGTCGTCTTTCTCCAGCTGAAAGAAACTACGATGTGGGTAACCGGGAGCTTCTCGCTGTGAAGCTTGCCTTGGAGGAGTGGCGTCACTGGTTGGAGGGAGCGGAGCAACCGTTTGTGGTCTGGACTGACCACAAGAATCTGGCTTACGTGCAATCGGCTAAACGTCTCAACTCTCGTCAGGCCCGGTGGGCTTTGGGCATGGAGGTAGAGGAGTTGGATTCCTCGGCGTCAGATCCTTGACGATGACCTGCTTTGTGACTTTTACCGCCTCCACCCTGGCGCTCCGGGTAGTCCGCCCGGTGGCGTTCGTCGGAGGGGGGGTACTGTCACGAATTCCGTTTCCTGAGTCTGTTTTTTGCCTATGTTCTGTCCTGGAGAGTTTTTCCGGCGTCCTGGAACGCACCCTGTCTGGTTGCCGGGCAATGTAGCCAGTTGGGGTTTCTGATTATCCGCACCTGTATCCCATCAGCTATCTGCACACCTGGTCCTGATCATCATCTCTCCTCTTCATAAGCCCGGACCTGACATCCATTCCCTGCCGGATCGTTAGCCATGAACAGTATGTTGTGCCAGAGTATCAGCCTCAAGTTGGATAGAAGTTGTTTTGTTGTTTGTTACGTATTGCTTGCCTTGAACTTACCTCTGTTTGTTCTGTCTTCAGTTACTCACCCGGATCATTTACCCCATTCCCACCTGGTCGTCAGAAGATCCGCTTCCCCATTGGATCCACCTATTTACTCCCATCAACTCATCACCGCTACCCGCTACACCACCTGGATATATCTACCCATTCACTTGTAAATAAATACTCAGCTTTTTCCTACTCTCCTTGTCCTGGTCTGCTTCTGGGTTCGACTTTGAAGAATCGTGACAGGTTTTGCGCCCCATCAGGCTTGTGTGGTGGGGGAGATTTTCATGGGCTAAATTCGGCCTCGTCTCAGGGTACTAAATTAGTCTGATTCCCGCTAGTGGTGTAGGGGCTATATTCTGGTTATTATCCTGCCTGGTTAGGCCTGGTGCTAGGGTCATATCTGGTGTAATCCCCCTGATTTATCTGGTGTCCTGTGTGATCTTAGGTATGCTCCCTTTAATGCTCCTCTCTCTCTGTCTCCCCTCCCAGACGACCATGCCTCAGGACTACCTGGCCTGATGTCTCCAGGCTGTCCCCGTCCCCAGTCCCCCTGGTCGTGCTGCTAATCCAGTTTCTGCTGCAGTTGTGGAACCCTGGCCTGTTCACCGGACCTGTTACCTTGTCTTGGACCTGTTGTCTGGACCCTCTCTCTCTCTCCTCTCCCTCACTCTCTACCACACCTGCTGTCTGGACCTCTGAATGCTCGGCTATGAAAAGCCAACTGACATTACTCCTGAGGTGCTGACCTGTTGCATCCTCTGTAACCACTGTGATTATTATTTGACCCTATTGGTCATCTATGAACGTTTGAACATCTTGAAGAACGATCTGGCCTTAATGGCCATGTACTCGTATAATCTCCTCCCAGCACAGCCAGAAGAGGACCACCCCTCAGAGCCTGGTTCCTCTCTAGGCTTCCTCCTAGGTTCCAGCCTCTCATGGGAGTTTTTCCTAGCTACCGCGCTTCTACATCCGCATTGCTTGCTATTTGTTTACTATTTGGGGTTTTAAGTGCTTGGTCGCCTGTTGGAGCATGATCTATATGACAAGGCTGAGAAACGCTTGTTCTTCCAACAATCCGTCTCCTTCCTAGGGCATAAGGATTTCCACGTCAGGAGTGGAGATGGAGAACGACTGCATTGCAGCCGTGCGTAATTGGCCGATTCCCACCACGGTAAAGGAGGTGCAGCGATTCTTAGGGTTTGCCAACTTCTACCGGAGGTTTATCTGGGGTTTTGGTCAGGTTGCTGCTCCCATTACCTCACTGCTAAAGGGGGGCCTGGTGCGCTTGCAGTGGTCGGCTGAGGTGAACAGGGCTTTTAGGCACCTGAAGGCTCTGTTTACCTCGGTTCCTGTGTTGGCTCATCCGGATCCCTCTTTGCCATTCATAGTGGACGCATCCGAAGCTGGGATAGGAGCAGTGCTCTCTCAGCGCTCGGGTACGCCACTGAAGCTCCGCCCCTGTGCCTTCTTTTTGAAGAAAATCAGCCCGGCCAAGCGAAACTATGATGTGGGGGACCGGGAGCTGTTGGCTGTCGTAAAAGCCTTGAAGGTGTGGAGACATTGGCTTGAGGGGGCTAAACACCCTTTTCTCATCTGGACTGACCATCGCAATCTGGAGTACTGAATCCTCGTCAGGAGACTGACTCCTCGTCAGGCAAGATTTTCCACTCGTTTTGTGTTTACCCTCTCTTACATACCAGGCTCCCAGAACGTTAGGGCAGACGCACTGTCCCGGCTGTATGACACATACTCCCAGCTTCTTGTTTGGTGACGCCGGTAGTGTGGGAGCTTTGAGCGGGCGTCACGTGGACTTTGAGCAGGCGTCACGTGCAGAGCCCTCTCCCCCTCAGTGTCCAGCTGGGCGTCTGTACGTTCCGTCTGCTGTCCGCGACCGACTGATCTCTTGGGCCAACACGTCACCCTCCTCTGATCATCCTGCGATAGGTCTGACGGTGCGCTGTCTTGGTGGGAGGTACTGGTGGCCCACTTTAGCTAAGGACGTGAGGATTTGTTTCCTCCTGCTCAGTGTGCGCCCAGTACAAGGCTCCTAGACACCTGCCCAGAGGTAAGCACCTGTCGGTGGATTTTTTTTAACTGATCTTCTACCTTCACAGGGTAACACCACGATCCTGGTCGTTGTGGATCGTTTTTCTAAGTCCTGTCGTCTCCACCCTTTGCCCGGTCTCCCTACGGCCTTACAAACTGCGGAGGCCCTGGTTACACACGTTTTCCGGCACTATGGGGTGCCTGAGGATATAGCGTCTGATTGGGGTCCCCAGTTCACATCAAGGGTCTGGAAGGCGTTCATGGAACGTCTGGGGGTCTCGGTCAGCCTTACCTCAGGTTTTCACCCTGCGAGTAATGGGCAGGTGGAGAGAGTTAACCAGGATGTGGGTAGGTTTCTGCGGTCTTATTGCCAGGACCGGCCGGAGGAGTGGGCAAAGTTTGTGCCCTGGGCAGAGATGGCCCAGAACTCGCAATGCCACTCCTCCATTAACCTTTCTCCCTTTCAATGTGTAAGGGAGTTTTTCCTAGCCACCGCGCTTCTACATCCGCATTGCTTGCTATTTGGGGTTTTAAGCTGGGTATCTGTATTGCACTTATGTGACAACCACTGATGCAAAAAGGACTTTATAAAATACATTTGATTGAAAATAAATGTGATTCATAGTCAGCACCCAACTTCCGTCAAAGCTCATCACCTCATCTTTGCTATGGTATGTAACTAGTCTCTCCTCACAGCCCATAGATGTTATGTTGGTTCTGGGTTGTGAGATTAGTTTTGTCGGATATTAGTTGGTACCATGGAAAATGTCCTTTATTTCAGATATTAGTTGGTACCATGGAAAATGTCCTTTATTTCAGATAATAGTTGGTACCATGGAAAATGTCCTTTATTTCAGATAATAGTTGGTACCATGGAAAATGTCCTTTATTTCAGATATTAGTTGGTACCATGGAAATAAGTCCTTTATTTCAGATAATGGTACATGACTCATCCTTTGTAGTCTATTGCTTTTCAATGGAGCCTTGGACATAAAAGCACACATATTCTATTGCAAACTGCAAAGAAACTCTTTTCCATTTTATGAGGTTGTCGTTTTCAAAGCCCCACAATAGATGTTATCTTACACAAACCCTTCCCTGCTATATCTGTACATTGTAGTCAGACAAGATTGAGTTCCAAACAAATAAGTAAACAAGGATTACATAAGATGCGATATCAGGCCCAATAGCAGTGATGGAGTGCATGTGCGTCTGCGTGTGCGTGTGCGTGTGTGTGTGCGTGCGTGTGTGTGTGTGTGTGTGTGTGTGTATGTGACAGCCTCCATGTAGCAGGGGTAAATTGTGGTAAATTGTCTGTCACCAAAAATCTCCTTTGCCAGATGCTTCCCCCATTCCTCCATCTATCACTGTTAAGATACCTCATCCCTTCCTAAACAGACCTCCATCCCTCTCATCCACCACACTCTGCTACCCTAAGCCGAGACACATCCAAACAACCTGATTACAATCGCCACAGCTGTCTCTCTTGGGGGTGGCAGGTAGCCTAGTGGTTAAAGCGTTGGGCTGGAAGGTTGCTGGATCGAATCCCCAAGCTGACAAGGTAAAAATTGGTCAAACTGCCGCTGAGCAAGGCAGTTAACCCACTATTCCCCGGGTGACATGGATGTTGATTAAGGCAGCTACCCGCATCTCTCTGATTCAGGGGTGTTGGGTTAAATGTGGAAGACCACATTTAACATTGGTTAACTGACTAGTTATCCCTCTGTCTCTCTCCTCTGATTTACAATCTCTTCAGAAATTATTCACACCCCTTGACTTTTGTTTGTTTATTTTTTATCAATGATCAACACAAAATAATGTCAAAGACACTAATATATATAAAAACACATATACAGTGCCTTGCGAAAGTATTCGGCCCCCTTGAACTTTGCGACCTTTTGCCACATTTCAGGCTTCAAACATAAAGATATAAAACTGTATTTTTTTGTGAAGAATCAACAACAAGTGGGACACAATCATGAAGTTGAACGACATTTATTGGATATTTCAAACTTTTTTAACAAATCAAAAACTGAAAAATTGGGCGTGCAAAATTATTCAGCCCCTTTACTTTCAGTGCAGCAAACTCTCTCCAGAAGTTCAGTGAGGATCTCTGAATGATCCAATGTTGACCTAAATTACTAATGATGATAAATACAATCCACCTGTGTGTAATCAAGTCTCCGTATAAATGCACCTGCACTGTGATAGTCTCAGAGGTCCGTTAAAAGCGCAGAGAGCATCATGAAGAACAAGGAACACACCAGGCAGGTCAGAGATACTGTTGTGAAGAAGTTTAAAGCCGGATTTGGATACAAAAATATTTCCCAAGCTTTAAACATCCCAAGGAGCACTGTGCAAGCGATAATATTGAAATGGAAGGAGTATCAGACCACTGCAAATCTACCAAGACCTGGCTGTCCCTCTAAACTTTCAGCTCATACAAGGAGAAGACTGATCAGAGATGCAGCCAAGAGGCCCATGATCACTCTGGATGAACTGCAGAGATCTACAGCTGAGGTGGGAGACTCTGTCCATAGGACAACAATCAGTCGTATATTGCACAAATCTGGCCTTTATGGAAGAGTGGCAAGAAGAAAGCCATTTCTTTAAGATAACCATAAAAAGTGTTGTTTAAAGTTTGCCACAAGCCACCTGGGAGACACACCAAACATGTGGAAGAAGGTGCTCTGGTCAGATGAAACCAAAATCGAACTTTTTGGCAACAATGCAAAACGTTATGTTTGGCGTAAAAGCAACACAGCTCATCACCCTGAACACACTGTCAAACATGGTGGTGGCAGCATCATGGTTTGGGCCTGCTTTTCTTCATCAGGGACAGGGAAGATGATTAAAATTGATGGGAAGATGGATGGAGCTAAATACAGGACCATTCTGGAAGAAAACCTGATGGAGTCTGCAAAAGACCTGTGACTGGGACGGAGATTTGTCTTCCAACAAGACAATGATCCAAAACATAAAGCAAAATCAACAATGGAATGGTTCAAAAATAAACATATCCAGGTATCCAAGTCAAAGTCCAGACCTGAATCCAATTGAGAATCTGTGGAAAGAACTGAACTGCTATTCACAAATGCTCTCCATCCAACCTCACTGAGCTCGAGCTGTTTTGCAAGGAGGAATGGGAAAAAATGTCAGTCTCTCGATGTGCAAAACTGATAGAGACATACCCCAAGCGCCTTACAGCTGTAATCGCAGCAAAAGGTGGCGCTACAAAGTATTAACTTAAGGGGGCTGAATAATTTTGCATGCCCAATTTTTCAGTTTTTGATTTGTTAAAAAAGTTTGAAATATCCAATAAATGTCGTTCCACTTCATGATTGTGTCCCACTTGTTGTTGATTTTTCACAAACCTTCACACCTGGATTGTGCAACATTTGCCCATTATTCTTTTCAATATTCTTCATGATCTGCCAAATTGGTTGTTGATCACTGCTAGACAACCATTTTCAGGTCTTGCCATAGGCTTTCAAGCAGATTTAAGTCAAAACTAACTCGGCCTCTCAGGAACATGCACTGTCTTCTTTGTAAACAAATCCAGAAGATTTGGCCTTGTGTTTTAGGTTATTGGCCTGCTGAAAGGTGAATTCCTCTCCCAATGTCTGGTGGAAAGCAGACTGAACCAGGTTTTCCTCTAGGATTTTGCGTGTGCTTAGCTCCATTCCATTTTTTTTTATCCTAAAAACTCCCTAGTCCTTAACGATTACAAGCATTCACAGAATATGGTGCAGCTTAAACATATGGAGAGTGGTACTCAGTGATGTATTGGATTTGCACCAAACATAACCATTTGTATTCAGGACAAAAAGTAAATTACTTTTTTTTTGCAGTATTACTTTAGTGCCTTGTTGCAAACAGGATGTTCTTTATTCTGTACAAGCTTCCTTCTTTTCACTCTGTCATTTAGGTTAGTATTGTGGAGTAACTACAATGTTGTTGATCCATCCTCAGTTTTCTCCTATCACAGCCATTAAACTCTGTACCTGTTTAAAGTCACCATTGGCCCCATGTTGAAATCCCTGAGCGGTTTCCTTCCTCTCCAGCAACTGAGTTAGGAAGGACACCTGTATCTTTGCAGTGACTGGGTGTATTGATAGACCATCCAAAGTGTAATTAATAAATTCACCATGCTCAAAGGGATATCCAATATCTGCTTTTTTTTACCCATCTACCAAAAGGTGCTGTCACGACGTCTGCCGAAGTCGAAGCCTCTCCTTGTTTGGGCGGTGCTCGGCGGTCGACGTCACCGGTCTTCTAGCCATCATTGATCCATTTATCATTTTCCTTTGGTTTTGTCTTGTCTTCCTACACACCTGGTTTCAATCCCATTAATTTCCTTTCGTGTACTTAATCCTCTGTTTCCCCTCATGTCTTTGTCAGAGATTTTCTCCATTACACTCAGTTTGATTCTCCTGCACCTGACTTCCCTGCCACCTATACACACGACTCTGACAGGTGCTCTTCTTTGCGAGGCATTGGAAAACCTTTGTGGTTCAATCTGTGGTTGAAATGTATTGCTCGACTGTGGGGTACAGAGATTAGGTAGTCATTCAAAATCATGTTAAACACTATTATTGTACACAGAGTGAGTCCATGCAACTTATTATGTGACTTGTTAAGCATATTCTGGACCTATTTAGGCTTGCCATAACAAAGTGGTTGAATACTTATTGACCCAAGAAATGTCATTTTTTAAATGTTTTATTAATTTGTAGAATAAAATAAAAACATTATTCCACTTTGACACTATGGGGTATGTCAATTGAATACATTTTAAATTCAGGCTGTAACACAATTTTGGGGGGAAAGTCAAGGGGTGTGAATACTTTCTGAAGGCACTGTACATGGCCAGTTAGGGTGTTTTTAGACACCAGAGGATCTGAATCACTCTCGGTCCTCCTACACAGTGACGTTGGTCTGTTACTTAGAATATGTTATGTGGGAGAAGAAAGAGTTGTTCAAGGATACTCCACAACAAGACACTTAAAAATCTAGTCTTACTGGAATGTCTGTCATTGTTTGAAAAGGTTGTGCTGTGCATTGACTAGAGAATCTCCAAGGAACTCCAGGAGATGCTCACAATCCCCAGAAGAATGACAACATCATCAGATCTGAGTCAACAGCTGAGTCATAAACTGTTATAATGACTCACTAACCTGATCTTTACCTAACTGTCAGAAAAACACCACCTATGAACATTTACATTTACCTTTGACCTCTGTGGAGGAATAGTGAAAGGTGTGAGAAACTAGAAAGCCAGTAAACAAGCCCTTTGTGCCCAGAAATGGTGAAATCAACGTTTCTGGGGAGTTACACTACTGTAGTTCACCTCACCAGTTGAAAAACTGAATAGTGTAATAGATACTGTTGGAATCAATAAGTTACTCCTCAGCCTGAAATGTCTCCACCAGTATTGCTGTATTGCTAGCTTTTCAGTAACTGGAGTTATTGTGTGAATGGCTAGGATGTTGTCATGGAGGGTGACAACATATGTTTGCGAGTTCTAGTCTCAGTAAGTGCTGGTTAGGGAGGATGTGGTATGCCAAGCACAGTGAAATGGAATGAGACTGTCACACTCCCACAGTACTGTATCAATATTCACACTGTGTCTGCCAAAGAAACAACCCGATACAATAGCATGACAGCAATACAAGTGTTAAGTAACTGCTTTACAAGACCATCCCTCTTGTCACTGACTGCTAAAACATCAAGGCCTTGAAGAGAGAGCCCTCTGTAAGATGATATCGTTATCCAGAGTTAAGTTATTTCTGTCAGTTAAGAAGAGGCGAAAGAGTGAAGAATCCCCATTTTCCAACTGATGGCCCAGTAACATATTACTCATCTAAGTGTTGTGTCTTTGACTATGCCGGATTAAGTGATATGACATGCCATTCTATAAAATAATTTCTCCGTAATTAATATTACCTGATTGAGCTAATCATGTAAATGTAATTATATAGAGAGTCGGGCACCACAAAATAATATTTATAGAGCTGTTATCTTCCGAATAAACTCTTAAAGACCTAGTAATATTTAACATCAATAGCAGCCAATATTAATCGTAATCTTAATTCAGTCTCATCTGAAAGTTGTAAATTCTTGGTTATCTGCACGAACCCTGGCTAACAAGTTGAACCAGCTATACAAAATTGGGTTTAATTATTTATTTACTAAATACCTAACTAATCACACAGAATCACACATAATTAAATCATAACTTGATTACAAATTACGTCATAAAGGAAAACGCCCCTAGCGGGCGGGAACAGATATGACAGCTTGTTACACAAAAGTAAAGGGACTGGGTTTGAGTGAAAGAGCGGGAAGACTGAGGAACAAAGGGTGAAGCTGTGCTATCGTAAATACAGTATCTTATGCATTCTAAATTACCGCCCATTTGGAAAAGGAAAATGCAATAAATATTTACTCTGAGCTGTGCTTCAGTAGGTTGGTGGTAGATGGAAGGCCGTGTTGCCAAACTGAGTCCTTCGAAGAATGTCTCTGGTGGTCGATTGGATACGTTGTAGTAACGTCATTGTGTGATAGACGGGATACTCTGTCTGTTCCTTCCTAACTCTCGTTTGCAGCTGCTGTTGCTAACTCAACGGCTAGGAGGTATCACTTCTGTAGTGAATAAGAGTTCAAAGTTCATACCATTCGCAACCAAAGCTCACGCTGATGTTGGCTTCGTTCTGTAGTTATTATCTGAACCATTCTGACATTTGACCGTCGTCCTCACGTCCTTGGAACAGGAGGTTATATTGTCGTCAAGGGCTTATATAGGAAGGGAGAGGGGGCGTGTTTGAAAAGTTGTATAGCCCATGTCCCTTCACAGGGGCGGGCCACTGATTGAGCAGAGCCCTGTCTTATGAAAACCGAAATCTCACATTTTAGAAGCTAAAATCACATTTCATCGCATCACAAATAATTTCATATTCAAACATTTAAATTGAACAACAATTCCATGTGAATCCGATAACTCTGATGTGTAGACTTTCCACTGTAGAGTTTGTCATCTTATCATTGATGACTATGTCTCAGATGACAACCAAACTGACATCATATTCATTAAGTACCACCGCATGTGTTCAGTTGGTCAGATTACACGAATATAGTTCATTTCCCCCCACCTTCTGATGTTCCCAGAATATCTATGTTAACCAAGGGTTTTGCAAAGACCCTTGGGTAGAGAGAGGAAAAAGGGGGGAAGAGGTATTTATGACTGTCATAAACCTACCCCCAGGCCAACGTCATGACATAAGCATAAACATGAATGTTTCGGTTATATGCTCTCTAGGCACACCAAATGACATTATCTAGTTTAGCATGGCATACCTGTGACTGCTCTCCTGAGAGGCTGAGATTCAGTCTAGACAGCCAGCATCTTCATTCCAGACAGTAGTTAAACCTAACAGCCAAATGCTCTAACTGCTCTAGAAAACACATTGTACTACTGTTCAACCATCTATCCACTCCACTGGTGTTTGATGGACAGACTGATTTGATGTGCTGCTGGAGCAGATCTGTTGATAAGTTTCTCTCTGTAGAGGGCTGCTAGGTTGGTGTTCTGATTGAGTGCAGAGTGAGATACAAACTATTGTCCAGGGAAGACAGGGACGAGAGAGAGGGAGAAAGACAGAGAGAGAGAGCAAGTGAGAGACAGCGAGTGAGAGAGAGAAAGAGAGAGAGGTGAACGATGGGGGACAGGAAATGAATCACGGGTGACAGAAGAAAAAGAAAGAAGAAAGAAATACAGATGGGGCAGAAGATGGCAGGCAAGAGGAGGCTTTAATGAAGGGAAGCAGGTCATACAATGGGACTGACAGTTCAGTAATGAAGACAGACCAGTCAGACACAAGCAGGGGAGATGACAAATGTACGAGCCAGGGCAGAGCTGAGCCATACACTAAACTAATGGGGGAGTGAATGAGCTCTCACACGACTAATAACTGAAACTCATGTAAAGTGCATTAACTAGCATCTTACACCGACCTAACCCTGGATAGCTTCTCCATATTTCCTCTCAAAGAATAGGGGCAGCTTGAACTACAGTGTGAGTTCAAAATGACCACCTATTCCCCATAGGGCTCTGGTCAAAAGACATGCACTTCAGAAGGAATAGGGTGCCGTCTCCAGGAAAAAGCTGTGCTGCAGAACGGTAAGCCCTGCAGGGACCTCCATGGTGCTTCAGCAAGGAAGAGGACATAGATTTTGTGCGTGGGATGACAACTCACCCATTGATTAAGCTGTAGCTAGTTTGTCCTTCCTCCATGAAAGAGGCTCCCGAGTGACGCAGCTGTCTAAGGCACTGCATCTCAGTGATTGAGGCGTCACTACAGACACCCTGGTTTGTGATTTTGAGTCCCAGAGGGCGGCGCCCTATTGGCCCAGCGTCATCTGGGGTAGGCTGTCATTGTAAATAAGAATTTGTTCTTAACTGACTTGCCTCGTTAAATAAAGGTTGCATTTAAAAAACAAAAGAGCAGATAAATTCTGCCACATTTCAACAAACCGCTGCTACCCCCTCAAAGCAAAATAACAGCTCTTTGAACTCGTTCCAAAATGGCACCCTATTCCATACATAGTGCACTACTTTTGACCAGAGCCCTATGGGGAATAGGGTGTGATTTGTGACGCACACCAAGCCTGGACGGGATCCACTTTGATAATATAATACTGACCACGCCATGGCAGCTGAGCACAAATGCTGCTCCCTTCCTTCCTATCTATTTATTACACACAGCTCATTATTCACACTCCAGCCGTTATACAACAGTAGCCTTTCTCTGAGAGGCTTTTGTCATGGCATTTGCTTTTTTGTTAGGTTACATGAAAAACTAAATCGCCCCTGTGTATCACGTTATAAAAATAGCAGCGGTAGCCTCAGTGGTTAGAGGTCTGCTCGTTCCAGAGTGGTGGGAATTCAGCACAGTATGTTTCTAACTCATCTACTGCCTCCTGGATGAATGGAAAGGAGAATGAGTAGAAGTATTAGCTATTCACAATGCTGGGAGGTCTGTCTTGTGTGCCTGCGGGTTGGTGTGTGTGTGTGTGGGGGGGGGGGGGGGGGGGGGGTCAAAGAGAGAGAGAGAGAGAGAGAGAGAGAGAGAGAGAGAGCGACAGAGAGAGAGAGAGAGAGAGAGACAGAGAGAGAGAGAGAGAGAGAGAGAGAGAGAGAAAGATAGAGAGAGAGAGAGAATAGAGATAAGATAGTGACCAATCTAAGCTCGTCTCAAGGCTGTCTGGTTTCCTGAAGGATGACTCATTACATTGCAGGGGAGAACCATCTTAATAAAACCCCATAGACCAAAGTTTTGTTTACTTTCAACCTTTTACCATTTCACTTCAGCTACACAGTTACACTCCCCCGGCTCTTTGACAGGGAAACTTACAGCCTTAAAGTAATAGGAGATTTGAATATATGACACTGTATTTTGTCCATTATATCAGCACTGGACAAACAATAAAGAGTATATTTCTGCTCACTTCCTCCACTCTCAGCTAGTTGCTTCCTGTCTGGTAAACATACAGTGGCACTTTGGCTGCCTCTCTAATGGCACCTATTTCCAATATAGTGCACTACTTTTGATGAGGGCCCACAAGTCTGTGGTCAAATGTACTACACTATTAGGGAATAGGGTCCCATTTAGGACACATTTTTTGAAGTAGCACAAGAGAGGAAGAATTAGCCTCCTTGCTCCCTGCCTTAAATGCTGCCTGCTTAATTAAAAGCTTGAATTAATTATTTAGTTCTTGATGAAATGGGGATCGGGACCAATGAATGACTGAGAGGGAGCCACTGTCTCTCTGCAGGGAAATCATAGCAACACAGCAGGCCGGTACAGGCCTTAGCAACCCACAGGAGACAAATAGAGACGGTTCTATCTCATCCTAACAACTGAATGGTGATGTAACAATTACAAAACACTTTCATGTCTTGGCTGAATCATTTCAGAAATCTAGATCAATTACAGCTACATACTGTATGTTTGTTTCAATTAAATTCACAAACGCTGTTACAGCTCAGTTAAAAGACTGAGCCTTGTGTGGATGTAGAGTCAGGTCCAAAATTATTGATACCCTTGATAAAGATGACCAAAACAAATAAAAAATAATAAATAAATACTGAGCTATATTGAATGCTAAAGAAAATGGGGAAATTATATTATTTTAATACAATTGCTCAGAGAAAGAGATGTTGTTTAATTAAGAAGTAACACATTTAGAGGGATCTTATACCATTCCTCCAAACAGAATCTTTCCAGATCCTTGATATCCTTCATCTGTGCTTATGGACTGCTCTCTTCAATTCAAACCACAGGTTTTCAATGGGGTTCAAGTGGGATCAATTAAAATTTCCATTGTGGATTTTGATGTGTTCTTGGGGTTAGGTTTCAGGCTCCTGGTAGAGAAAACCAGGTTTTTGACTAAAATGTGCTGGTACTGCACTCTTAGAAAAAAGGGTTCCAAAAGGGTTTCTTCGGCTGTCCCCATAGAAGAACCCTTTTTGGTTCCAGGTAGAACACTTTTGTGTACATGTAGAACTCTCTATGGAAAGGGTTCTACATGGAGCCAAAAAGGGTTCTCCTATGGGGACAGTTCTAGAACCCTTTAAGGTTCTAGATAGCACTTTTTTTCTAAGAGGGTGGTTAAAGTTTTTGATGCTGTTGACCGTAACATAAGCATAAGCAACATAAAGGTTAGCTTAGAGCCCCAGGCTGCTATAGAGGGCCCCCAACCTCTACTATGTTGAGAGTTAGAATAGTAGAATACACAAGGTGCAAGTTCGAAATTTGGTTGTGCATAGGGCTGTAACGGTGACCGTATTATTGCCACAACGGTGGTCACGAGTCATTATGGAAGTCAAATTCCATGTGACAGTTTGGTCATGGTAATTAGGCTTCTCCAAGCTCTGATGCTGCTGATGGTCATTACTAGCCTACCAAACGTGCTAATTGCCTGGTACTCAGCACTATATTGTCCCTCTAATCACTGACATCAACGCAAATGTGTTCAAAAATCTAATCAAACACTTCATGAGAGCCCAAAGGCTCATGTTGTGCAACATTTCTATAGGCTATGCAATTGCGTGAGAAAACAGAGTGATGGCCTCTATTAAAAAGAGGAGGTTCCCATCAGCTTTCAATAGGCTAGGCCTACTATATTTATTTCTCAACTTTCATAATATGAAGCACATTGTTTATCTTTAAAATAGGAGTATAGTCTACCTGGCTGGCATGAAAATGTAACCACGGGAAAAGTGTCCTTCATTCGCTATTTAAGTGCATTGATGACATGTATTATTCCCCCTACCCCTGTTTCGAGACAGGTGCATTATAATGGTCCATTCTAAATCAAAATAAATGTCACACAAATATTATTTAATATATGTAAAGACAAGATTAAATCAAGAATAGTGTGATGGGTGACAATATTAGCCTATAACTTGTGAATGATATATTATCACTTGTGAATGATGCCCAGCTTGAGGCAAGAAACAGCCCATGCTTTTTTTGCAACATTTTCAAATCATAGCAGCACACCTCATGTAGCCTCACAACTAAAGTGGCCAAATAAAATGAAGCACATTCATCTGCTTTACAAGGGGTATAAGAGCCTAACTGGCATACATAAGCACACAAAAAAAATGCTTCTTTATTATAAAAGCAATTCATGCATAATGACATTTGTGGTCACTTTTGAGAATGGTGTTTTCCTGCAAATGGAACATTCCCACGTATAGCCTACTGCCATGTGCACATTGCTGTGCTTATAATTAGAAGAAATAGCCTAATAGTTTATCAACATTTTAAGCTAAACGATCTCATTTGTTACATCCGGCTTATTTTTTTTAATTAACTAGTGTAGCCCACAGCCATATAGCATAGCCAGACATAAGGACAACTCAGAGTATGCTATTATGAACTTCTGAAATAAATCATGGATTCATTGTGAAGGAGTAGCCTGTATTGCATGGATTTATTAGACTTTTTAAAATGTAGATGTTCCAAAGGTCTGCATCAGTGGCTTGTAGGATATGTGTGGAAGCCAGGAGATGATAAATGTGTTTATGTTCATTAATGGTCAGTTACTGTGAGACCGGCAGTTATGTCAGCTAACAATGCTTTGATTGGTAAACTAGTCTAGCCAGCTATTTATACTTGTAGTAATCATGGCGGAAAACCGACTGGCCACGCAGGGCAGGTTCCCTTTTGATTTTGTTAGTCACTCTCACTCAGATATATTCAATATGGCATAAGTCATGGCAAAATGTGTAGAATTGCAGGGAATTAACTGTAAAACCTATATCTTTCTTCTGTCAAGGGGGGGGGGGGGGGACAACCAAATCTCACTTAGGGCCGGCACCCAAAAGGCTAGATCTGACCATGACAAGTTCCAATCTAAGTGCCAATGCTGCTTAGCAATCTCCAGGCATTAACGTTAGTTGGATGACATGAAAATAACAAACCTGGTTTCCTCTGCCAGGAGGCTGAAACTTGGTCGCAAGTTGATCTTCCAGCAAGACAATAACTCCAAGCACACATCAAAATATATATATTAGTAACCACTCCAAAAAATGAGTAAATATTAGCACATTTGAATTCTTTCCACGCTCTTCACACAAGGCAATATATAGAGCTCTTTGTAACAGTTCAACTGTGTAAAGACTGTGCTGTGACCAACAACAAAAAATAAGTTGCCTCATAATGAACAGGTCCCTCGTCTAACAAGATGATCCCATTCAAAACTTCATGAGACAGACAAGCAAGACACCACAATCCTGTCTGTCTGCCCTTTAGACACTTCTATATTCAGGTACAATTATCAGTCTGCTGAGCAAGACACCACAATCCTGTCTGTCTGCCCTTTAGACACTTCTATATTCAGGTACAATTATCAGTCTGCTGAGCAAGACACCACAATCCTGTCTGTCTGCCCTTTAGACACGTCTCTATTCAGGTACAATTAGCAGTCTGCTGAGCAAGACACCACAATCCTGTCTGTCTGCCCTTTAGACAATTCTCTATTCAGGTACAATTAGCAGTCTGCTGAGCAAGACACCACAATCCTGTCTGTCTGCCCTTTAGACAATTCTCTATTCAGGTACAATTAGCAGTCTGCTGAACAATCACCCCCAAGACCCAGAGCCTTATATGTAGACCTTATTTCTATTTCTGTCTAAACTTTGCGACCTTTTGCCACATTTCAGGCTTCAAACATAAAGATATAAAACTGTATTTTTTTGTGAAGGATCAACAACAAGTGGGACACAATCATGAAGTGGAACGACATTTATTGGATATTTCAAACTTTTTTAACAAATCAAAAACTGAAAAATTGGGCGTGCAAAATTATTCAGGCCCTTTACTTTCAGTGCAGCAAACTCTCTCCAGAAGTTCAGTGAGGATCTCTGAATGATCCAATGTTGACCTAAATGACTAATGATGATAAATACAATCCACCTGTGTGTAATCAAGTCTCCGTATAAATGCACCTGCACTGTGATAGTCTCAGAGGTCTGTCAAAAGCGCAGAGAGCATCATGAAGAACAAGGAACACACCAGGCAGGTCCGAGATACTGTTGTGAAGAAGTTTAAAGCCGGATTTGGATACAAAAAGATTTCCCAAGCTTTAAACAGCCCAAGGAGCACTGTGCAAGCGATAATATTGAAATGGAAGGAGTATCAGACCACTGCAAATCTACCAAGACCTGGCCGTCCCTCTAAACTTTCAGCTCATACAAGGAGAAGACTGATCAGAGATGCAGCCAAGAGGCCCATGATCACTCTGGGAGAACTGCAGAGATCTACAGCTGAGGTGGGAGACTCTGTCCATAGGACAACAATCAGTCGTATATTGCACAAATCTGGGCTTTATGGAAGAGTGGCAAGAATAAAGCCATTTCTTAAAGATATCCATAAAAAGTGTTGTTTAAAGTTTGCCACAAGCCACCTGGGAGACACACCAAATATGTGGAAGAAGGTGCTCTGGTCAGATGAAACCAAAATTAAACTTTTTGGCAACAATGCAAAACGTTATGTTTGGCGTAAAAGCAACACAGCTCATCACCCTGAACACACCATCCCCACTGTCAAACATGGTGGTGGCAGCATCATGGTTTGGGCCTGCTTTTCTTCAGCAGGGACAGGGAAGATGGTTAAAATTGATGGGAAGATGGATGGAGCCAAATACAGGACCATTCTGGAAGAAAACCTGATGGAGTCTGCAAAAGACCTGAGACTGGGACGGAGATTTGTCTTCCAACAAGACAATGATCCAAAACATAAAGCAAAATCTACAATGGAATGGTTCAAAAATAAACATATCTAGGTGTTAGAATGGCCAAGTCAAAGTCCAGACCTGAATCCAATCGAGAATCTGTGGAAAGACATGAAAACTGCTGTTCACAAATGCTCTCCATCCAACCTCACTGAGCTCGAGCTGTTTTGCAAGGAGGAATGGGAAAACATTTCAGTCTCTCGATGTGCAAAACTGATAGAGACATACCCCAAGCGACTTACAGCTGTAATCACAGCAAAAGGTGGCGCTACAAAGTATTAACTTAAGGGGGCTGAATAATTTTGCACGCACAATCTTTCAGTTTTTGATTTGTTAAACAGTTTGAAATATCCAATAAATGTCGTTCCACTTCATGATTGTGTCCCACTTGTTGTTGATTCTTCACAAAAAAATACAGTTTTATATCTTTATGTTTGAAGCCTGAAATGTGGCAAAAGGTCGCAAAGTTCAAGGGGGCCGAATACTTTCACAAGGCACTGTATATGGCTCTGACAAGGCCAAACTGTTCTCAATCCCTTATTTTGAGGCCGGCAAACAGAAGAATACAGTTCAAAGATATAAGCATATTAATAAATAGAGGACATATTTATTTAACACAAAATAAATTCCTATATTAACTCAGTATTTGTCTAAATAAATGACTGGACGTGTTAACCTTGGAACAGTGTCAGAGAAGTAAGAAGTAATAACAGATGTTTTTATTTTAATCTGATTCAAAATAGCCTTGTCTTCGACTGTGTTGAGAAAGTCTTATATTAGACATTAATGAAGGTCTGAGCTATTCTGGGATCCTCTGAATAAATCTTGTTTTGTTTTTTAATTGCTGCAGGTTATGTTTTCAAGTCTGACTGGGCGAAAGCAGATGACATTAGCCAAACAATGTCTTGTGGCAGACAGACTGACGATGAGACAGCAGCACTGATAACAAAACACAACCTACCGATGTGACAAAAGAAAAACACACCACTGATAGCAAACCTTCAAATAATGCGTCAGTGTGTGAAACACATTCATTTTCCTGACTACAGCAAAGAATCAGGCCTTACACTGTCTCAAGAGGCATCCTATTCTTTATAGTGCCCTACTATGGGCGCTGATCAAAAGTTGTGCACTACATAGGGAATAGGGTGCCATTTGAGACCCACATACTCTCTCTGCTGTAGTCTCTATTCATCATCTCTCTCCACTCACACTGCCCCCTCCAATTTCAATTCCATTGAAATGCTATTACATAACATACCAAACTCCAAAATAAACCTGGAAATTAAAGTAGCAGAATTACTGGAACAGCTAGCTTCACACATATACATAAAAGTGCACACCTTGGCATCATGGATTTGAAATAGATTAAATGCACTCTAATCTTAGTGAGACAGTGAATGCATCCGAAATAGCACCCTGTTCCCTGTATAGTGCACTACTTTAGACCAGGTCCCATGGAATACAATAGCACCCTAACATTGGAATAGAGTGCCATTTGGGTAGCAAAAAGCATCTGCACTAGTTTCTCTCCTCAGACTGGCAAAGTTCAGCTTAGATCGTGGAGCCACAGGCCGGGGTAGGGAGCATGAATATGTGATCAGTATTGCAGAATAAAATACATCAATTTTGATGCGATTAAAACTAGTGCCTCAAACTGTACCTCAAATCAAATCAAATGTTATTTGTCACATACACATGGTTAGCAGATGTTAATGCGAGTGTAGCGAAATGCTTGCGATTCTAGTTCCGACAATGCAGTAATAACCAACGAGTAATCTAACCTAACAATTCCACAACTACTACCTTATACACACAAGTGTAAAGGGATAAAGAATATGTATATAAAGATATATGAATGACTGATGGGACAGAACGGCATAGGCAAGATGCAGTAGATGGTATAGAGTACAGTATATTCATATGAGATGAGTAATGTAGGGTATGTAAACATAAAAGTGGCATAGTTTAAAGTGGCTAGTGATGCATGTATTACATAAAGATGGCAAGATGCAGTAGATGATATAGAGTACAGTATATACATATACATATGAGATGAGTAATGTAGGGTATGTAAACATTATATTATGTGGCATTGTTTAAAGTGGCTAGTGATATATTTTTTACATCAATTTCCATCAATTTCCATTGTTAAAGTGAGCTGGAGTTGAGTCAGTATGTTGGCAGCAGCCACTCAATGTTAGTGGTGGCTGTTTAACAGTCTGATGGCCTTGAGATAGAAGCTGTTTTTCAGTCTCTCGGTCCCTGCTTTGATGCACCTGTACTGACCTCGCCTTCTGGATGATAGCGGGGTGAACAGGCAGTGGCTCAGGTGGTTGTTGTCCTTGATGATCTTTATGGCCTTACTGTGACATCGGGTGGTGTAGGTGTCCTGGAGGGCAGGTAGTTTGCCCCCTGTGATGCGTTGTGCAGACCTCACTACCCTCTGGAGAGTTTTACGGTTGTGGGACGGAGCAGTTGCCGTACCAGGCGGTGATACAGCCCGACAGGATGCTCTCGATTGTGCATCTGTAGAAGTTTGTGAGTGCTTTTTGAGACAAGCCGAATTTATTCAGCTTCCTGAGGTTGAAGAGGCGCTGCTGTGCCTTCTTCACCACGCTGTCTGTGTGGGTGGACCAATTCAGTTTGTCCGTGATGTGTACGCCGAGGAACTTAAAACTTACTACCCTCTCCACTACTGTCCCATCGATGTCGATAGGGGGGTGGTCCCTCTGCTGTTTCCTGAAGTCCACAATCATCTCTTTTGTTTTTTTGACGTTGAGTGTGAGGTTATTTTCCTGACACCACACTCCGAGGGCCCTCACCTCCTCCCTGTAGTCCGTCTCGTCGTTGTTGGTAATCAAGCCTACCACTGTAGTGTCGTCCGCAAACTTCATGATTGAGTCGGAGGCGTGCATGGCCATGCAGTCGTGGGTGAACAGGGAGTAGAGGAGAGGGCTCAGAACGCACCCTTGTGGGGCCCCAGTGTTGAGGATCAGCGGGGTGGAGGTGTTGTTACCCACCCTCACCACCTGGAGGCGGCACATCAGGAAGTCCAGTACCCAGTTGCACGGGGCGGGGTCGAGACCCAGGGTCTCGAGCTTGATGACGAGTTTGGAGGGTACTATGGTGTTAAATGCTGAACTGTAGTCGATGAAAAGCATTCTCACAAAGATATTCCTCTTGTCCAGATGGGTTAGGGCAGTGTGCAGTGTGGCTGCGATTGCATCGTCTGTGGACCTATTGGGGCGGAAAGCAAATTGGAGTGGGTCTAGGGTGTCAGGTAGGGTGGAGGTGATATGGTCCGTGACTAGTCTCTCAAAGCACTTCATGATGACGGAAGTGAGTGCTACGGGGCGATAGTCGTTTAGCTCAGTTACCTTAGCTTTCTTGGGAACAGGAACAATGGTGGCCCTCTTGAAGCATGTGGGAACAGCAGACTGGGATAAGGATTGATTGAAAATGTCCGTAAACACACCAGCCAGCTGGTCTGCCCATGCTCTGAGGACATGGCTGGGGATGCCGTCTGGGCCTGCAGCCTTGCGAGGGTTAAAATATTTTACTCATTTCGGCTGCAGTGAAGGAGAGTCCGAAGGTTTTGGTAGTGGGCTGTGTCAGTGGCACTGTATTGTCCTCAAAGCGAGCAAATAAGTTATTTAGTCTGTCTGGGAGCAAGACATCCTGGTCCGCGACGGGGCTGGTTTTCTTTTTGTAATCAGTGATTGACTGTAGACCCTGCCACATACCTCTTGTGTCTGAGCCGTTGAATTGCTACTCTATTTTGTCTCTAAACTGATGCTTAGCTTGTTTGATTGCCTTGTGGAGGGAATAGCTACCCTGTTTGTATTCAGTCATGTTTCCTGTCACCTTGCCCTGGTTAAAAGCAGTGGTTCGCGCTTTCAGTTTTGTGCGAATGCTGCCATCAATCCATGGTTTCTGGTTGGGGAATGTTTTAATCGTTGCTGTGGGTATGACATCGCTGATGCATTTTCTAATGAACTCGCTTTCTAATGAACTCGCTTTCTAATGAACTCGAATCAGCGTATTCGTCAATGTTGTTGTTGGATGCAATGCGGAACATATCCCAGTCCATGTGATCGAAGCAATCTTGAAGTGTGGAATCAGATTGGTCGGACCAGCGTTGAACAGACCTGAGCGCGGGAGCTTCTTTTTTTAGTTTCTGTCTGTAGGCTGAAAGCAACAAAATAGAGTCGTGGTCAGCTTTTCCGAAAGGAGGGCGGGGGAGGGCCTTATATGTGTCGCGGAAGTTAGAATAACAATGATCCAGGGTTTTACCAGCCCTGGTTGCGCAATCGATATGCTGATAGAATTTAGGGAGTCTTGTTTTCAGATTAGCCTTGTTAAAATCCCCAGCTACAATGAATGCAGCCTCAGGATATGTGGTTTCCAGTTTACATAGAGCCACTGATTCCGTACCCTACATGACACTCTGTCTCTGTTTCAGTAGTTAGTATTTTGCCACTATGACGTACTCCACATGACTCTCTGTCTCTCTGTTTCAGTAGCTAGTATTCTGGCACTATGACGTACTCCACATGACTCTCTGTCTCTCTGTTTCAGTAGTTAGTATTCTGGCACTGTGACTGACCTTTTTTCACAACAGACAGAGTTGGTGTGTTTATATTCCCTATGTAGTGCACTACCAGAACCTTTGGGAACCTGGTCAATGTAATACACTATATATATATAGGGATAAGGGTTTGATTTGGGACATAAACAGAGCTGTTTATGTTTGTCATATTTTATTGTATTATAATTGGATTCATAGCTAGCAATACCCTGCGTGTTGGTTTCTTCTCAGAATAAGTCTATGCACTAATAGGCCTTTTACTGAACACACACACGCACACGCACACGCACACACACACACACACACACACACACACACACACACACACACACACACACACACACACACACACTGCCTACGTACCTTGACTGCTTCCATGTGTGAGACTCTGTCAAACAGCATGCCGTTAACAGTCACTATCTGATCCCCGACCCTCAGTCCTTCATTCTCGGCAAAAGATCCGGGTTCTACTAGCGACACATAGATTCCCACACCGTGCTCAGAACCTCCCCGGATACTGAACCCTAAGCCCTCATTGCTCTTGCTGCGTCTCAGTGTCACTTCGCGGATCTCTCCAACAGCCTCCCCCTGCATGAAAGCCAGGGGAGCTGTCCCATCAGCGGTGGTGCTGAAACTATCGGGGCAGGGGCAAGCGTCTGGTGATGTGAAACAAGAAAGATCATGAGGCAACTGGGGCTCATGCGGGTTCATAAAGTGTGTAGTGGGAATAGGGACATAGTTGTTTGCAGTATTGCCTACTCCTCCAAAGCTTTCAGGGTTGTTGACACTGTTTAGTGGTAGATGATCCGTTTTAAGGTACAGGCCCTCGGAAGTATACTGGTCGAACAACAGCTGATCTGAGCGGGGAATGACCAAACGCAACATGGGGAGGAGTTGTCGTTTGTTCGGCGTGTTGAGGATTATTTTGAGAGTTTGAACCAAGTCGAAGACGTTGCGTTTAGCGTGGTAAACATTGAGGCAGTGGATGAATTGTTCTCTCTCGAAGTCAGTGAGCAGCAAGTTGAGCGCGTTGTGCAGCTTCCGAACGTTGGCTGACAGCCCTCGGCCGCCCGACCCAGTCCCGGAGTTGCTGGCCGTCGTTGAATTGAGTGAAACGTGCTCCAAATCACTGTTCATCATCCTACAATTTTAACGTAAACACCGCACCGCAGACAGAGATGGTCCGATAATCAGGCATTTATAATAATTCTGTAGATGTCACTCCGCTCCGAAAACATAGGTGACCGCACCGCGATTCTTGGAGGAAGTCACATTTAAAAATTGTAATGGTTCCGATGTTTGTAGGTAGGGTCAAATACTATCTGCTTACCATTGTCGTCGCATCTTCTATCTTCATCTATTTATGTAGAGTCCGGTTTTGTGTGAAGGTGCGTGGTAGAGGATGGTGAGAAAATAATTGATTCAAAAGTTGCTATAAATACTCGTGCAGATTAGGAATATTTATTGTCGGGTCACAAGTTTTATTCAACGGAATATGATCCTGGATATCCAAGAAGATGCATCACAAGCGCGCGCATTTTACGCGACAATCACAAGCAATAAAAAATTGTCACATTAATATATTCTTCAGGGTTTTCTGGGTGAAAACTGTTCGCAAATTGTCCTCTCTGTACCTCTCTTCGATAATTATAGAAACCGAAGTGGAAAAGCTGGTTGTTTATCGTTCATCTCAGTGTCCCCCGTTCCTCAGTCGGATAAGATCATGTTTTTCACTTGTAAGCTCCGCTGACTTGCTTTGCTCGCTCAGACTTTTTCTGAATAGGAATTTACGCATTGTGTGGAGTAGGCCTATGTGAGTGTGTTGCTTAGAAACCGACAGCGGTTCGCGAGGCGTTACACACAGACGCTGGGCAATACGTGATTTGGTCTCATTGAAGAAACGCACAGATATAATGGACGTTTCCAGCTACAGTATCATCATGCTCCATCCAGTTCATTTAGCTTACATAAGATAGTTCCATGATATCCATGAGATCTACCCAGGCTAGGGAGAGTGGCAAAGAGCATGCTCTACTTCCTTTCAATCACGTGTATGGACCAGTACAGGGCTACAAGTCCCCATTCAGTCTACTATCTTACATCTCTGACAAGTCTATTCATTATTTAGGTCAGTATTTGGAGCTCTTCTGTATTTGAGTTACTGTAGCTGGTGGTTCTCTATTTGTAGGGAGCTGGTTTACAGTAGGCATCCAACAGCTGTTAAACTCATAAAGCTGCATTAGCAATGTCTCTACAAAGACCTCATCTACTCATATCTGCACACCTTACCATAGGCTAATTATAAACATTGCTATTTTTAGGCAATAAGCCTTCTCTATCCCATCTTCATATTTCCTCTTCCAGATGGACTCCAGGCTATTTGCTAAGGATAAGATTATTAAAATAAGTAATACAGTTCATTTGTAATAATAACAACAGCGGGCAACCAGACATATTGAAACTAAATTAGACAACAGAGAATGTTCATGAAAAAATGGCATCATATTGTTCTCCATTCTTGTGTAATACCCGTTGAGCAAATGTACACTCTCTCTCTCTCTCTCTCACACGCACGCACGCACGCACGCACACACGCACACACGTGCTCCCGCACACATGATGTAAAACACCCCCACAAACTCAAAACAAGCTCCAAATAGACTGATTATGTCACTACTACATTATACACTGACTTTAGGAACACCTGCCCTTTCCATTAAATAGACATCACCTTGTTAAATCCACTTCAATCAGTGTAGATGAAGGGGAGGAGACGGGTCAAATAATACTTGTTAAGCCTTGAGACAATTGAGACATGGATTGTGTGCCATTCAGAGACTTAATGGGCAAGACAATAAATGTAAGTGCCTTTGAATGGGGTATGGTAGGAGGTGCAAGGCGCACCGGTTTGAGTGTGTCAAGAACTGAAACGTTGCTGGGTTTTTCACGCTCAACAGTTTTCCGTGTGTATAAAGAATGGTCCACCATCCAAAGGACATCCAGCCAACGGTATGCCAGTGGTCGAAAATGTGTCATTGATGAAAAAGGACAAAGGAGACTGACACGAATTGTGCAGAGCAACAGACGGGCCACAGTAAGTCAACTGACAGTCCAGGACAACATTAGTGCCCAACCACCAATAACAGAATGCCCAACTCATCGTACCTTGACATGAATGGGGTATGGCAGCGACGACCTTACAGAGTTCCACTTCTTTCAGCAAAAAACAAGAAACTCTGGTTTCAGTGGGCTAAAGGAACAAAAACACTGGACATTGGACAATTGGAAAAACTTTGCCATGTCTGATGAATCCCGGTTCCTGCGGTTTCACGCTAATGGGAGGACTAGGGTATGGAGAAAAGCACGAGTACATGCATCCATCATGCCGCGTGTCAACATTGCAGGGTGATGGTGTAGGGTGTGTTTTCATGGCACACATTAGGCCCATTGATAAAAGTGGAGCAACATTCAGGTGCATCCCTCCATGGCAACAGTGTGTCCATCTGCTAATTGATTGATTTCAGCAGGATAATGCCCCATGTCACAAGACTAGGATTGTCCAGAAATGGTTCCACGAACATGACAGTGAATTCAGCTTACTGCAGTGGCCTGTCTAGTCACCAGATCTCAATCCAATTGAGCATCTGTAGGATGAGATAAAACATGCTATTCAGAGTAGAGATCCAATACCAGCCAACTTGCTACAACTGCGAGAAGCATTGGAGTCAACATGGGCCAGCAACCCTGTGGAATGCTTTCGACACCGTGTAGAGTCCATGGCCTGACGAATTGAGGCTGTTCTGAGGGCAAAAAGGGGGTGCAACTCAATATTAGGAAGGTGTTCTTAATGTTTTGTACACTCATTGTATATGCCAAGCACTGTATAATTAAATATCTCATGAGACAATGTTAATCATTTACTGAGCTGTAAAACAACAACAGAATCAATCAGCTCTCTGTTGTTTAACTAAACATGTCCAATAAACTGGTCATTAGTGAAAGCAGAACAGGAAACGTTTATCCACCTCCTTGAGAGATGAAAAACGGTGTGCATGCATCCCAAATGGCACCCTATTACCTATTTTTGACCAGGGCTCATAAGTAGTGCACTATATAAGGAATACATTTGCGATTTAACCACACTGGCTCCCTACCTGGGAGGGAACAGACTAGCAGGCCGCCCTCCCATCGCCTCATCTTGTTCAACCCTGTCCAACTCTCAATCATATTAACAGGCTGTTAAAAGACAGTACATCATTTACAACGAGACACAGCACATCTGTCTTAGAATATTTGAGTGGTTAGTTTGTGTCTGAATTAAGGTGAAGTGGGTGAGGTAGGCCATGTCTCTTGTGACAAGATGAATTCTCACTCCGCTAGCTATCTTCAAAGCCAAGCAGCATATAGATACAGACAGTCCCCCTCTCCTCTCCCCTCCTCGACAATGCATTTAATACCACCTAAAGGCTTTGTTATACTGCTCAGTACATACTGTATGGAAGGGAGACATTTGGTGAAATGTAAAAAATACATTGAGAAGGAATGTGTTAGCCTGGTCCCAGATCTGTTTATGCTGTCATGGTAACTCCATTGTTGCCATTGTCAAGCCAAACATTTGTCATGAAAGTGAGTGACAAAGAGTTGGCATGCTAGCACAAACAGACTGGCACTCAGGCTAAGAACGTGTGTATATAAAACACATTGCATTACTGTTCTACAGGGGCTACATGCAGTACATGACATAATCCATTCTTCTGTTGGCTACATGGTCTCTCTCTTAATTCTAATGAGAGATAGAGCATGCGTCCCAAATGGCCGCATATTCCCTATAGTGCCCTGGTCAAAAGTAGTGCACTATATAGGGAATAGGGTGCCATTTGGGATGCAGATAAAAGGCCTGTAAAAAGGGAAGAACTTGTTCAAAAGAGTGTGGAGGAGGCTGGTTCTTTTGATGAATGACTTAACGTGTAATACAAGGAAAGTGACTCATGCTTCTTCACCCTGCCAAAGAGTAATTACAGTAATATAACCGGATCAATGTACCTTCTTAACATCCACCCGGCTAACGCTATTAAAACTTGTACTTAAAAAACAGAGCATGGGTTCTGACCGTGGTCAACAGTAGTGTATAGGGGGCCATTCGAGATACACTCCATGCCATCTAGGTAGTTGGAAATGAAAACCATGATGTCAGCATAGTACAATGGTATTACGGCTTAATGTGGATGCATTGCTATGTATCTACAGATTCAGAAAATATTAGGATATGTTGAAAGAGTGAGATGGGATAAGATTACAGATTTATATACACTGAACAAAAATATAAACACTACAATTTTAAAGATTTTACTGAGTTACAGTTCATATAAGGTAATCAGTCAACTGAAATAAATAAATAAATGTGGCCCTAATCTATGGATTTCACATGACTGGGAATACAGATATGCGTCTTTTGGTCACAGATACCTTAAATAAAAGGTAGGGGGGAGGATCAGAAAACCAGTCAGTATCTGGTGTGACCACCATGAGACTCATGCAGCGCGACACATCTCCTTCACATAGAGTTGATCAGGCTGTTGATTGTGGCCTGTGGAATGTTGTCCCACTCCTCTTCAATGGCTGTGTGAAGTTGCTTGATATAGGTGGGAACTGGAACACGTTGTCGTACATGTCGATCCAGAGCATCCCAAACATGCTCAATGGGTGACATGTCTGGTGAGTATGCAGGCCATGGAAGAACTGGGACATTTTCAGGTTCCAGGATTTGTGTACAGATCCTTGCGACATGAGGCCATGAATAATCATTCTGAAACATGAGGTGATGGCGGGGGATGAACGGCACGACAATGGGCCGTCCCTCGTCACGGTATCTCTATGCATTCAAATTGACATCATTAAAATTGTGTTCGTTGTCCGTAGCTTATGCCTGCCCATACCATAACCCCATCACCACCATGGGGTACTCTGTTCACAATGTTGACATCAGTAAATCTCTCGACCACACTACACCATCGTCTGTCATTTGCCCCGTACAGTTAAAATCAGGATTCATCCGTGAAGAGCACACTTCTCCAGCATGCCAGTGGCCATCGAAGATTAACATTTGCCCACTGAAATCAGTTATAACGCCGAATTGCACATTTAATGCACATTTTAGAGTGACCTTTTATTGTCCCCAGGAAAAGGTGCACCTGTGTAATGATCATGCTGTTTAATCAGCTTCTTGATATGCCACACCTGTCAGGTGGATGGATTATCGTAGAAATGCTCACTCACAGGAATGTAAACAAATTTGTGCACAACATTTGAGATAAATAAGCTTTTTGTGCATATGGAACATTTTTGGGCTCTTTTATTTCAGTTCATGAAACATGGGGCCAACACTTTACATGTTGCGTTTTATATTGTTTGTTCAGTATAGAATCAGACCAGGTGTGCTTGGTTTGGGATAGTTTTGAACACACGATTTTGTAATTCATTTTGCAAGCGCCATCTCATCAATGATGTAAATACAGTGCCTTGCGAAAGTATTCGGCCCCCTTGAACTTTGCGACCTTTTGCCACATTTCAGGCTTCAAACATAAAGATATAAAACTGTATTTTTTTGTGAAGAATCAACAACAAGTGGGACACAATCATGAAGTGGAACGACATTTATTGGATAGCCCCTTTACTTTCAGTGCAGCAAACTCTCTCCAGAAGTTCAGTGAGGATCTCTGAATGATCCAATGTTGACCTAAATGACTAATGAGGATAAATACAATCCACCTGTGTGTAATCAAGTCTCCGTATCAATGCACCTGCACTGTGATAGTCTCAGAGGTCCGGTAAAAGCGCAGAGAGCATCATGAAGAACAAGGAACACACCAAGCAGGTCCGAGATACTGTTGAGAGTGGCAAGAAGAAAGCCATTTCTTAAAGATATCCATAAAAAGTGTCGTTTAAAGTTTGCCACAAGCCACCTGGGAGACACACCAAACATGTGGAAGAAGGTGCTCTGGTCAGATGAAACCAAAATTGAACTTTTTGGCAACAATGCAAAACGTTATGTTTGGCGTAAAAGCAACACAGCTGAACACACCATCCCCTCTGTCAAACATGGTGGTGGCAGCATCATGGTTTGGGCCTGCTTTTCTTCAGCAGGGACAGGGAAGATGGTTAAAATTGATGGGAAGATGGATGGAGCCAAATACAGGACCATTCTGGAAGAAAACCTGATGGAGTTTGCAAAAGACCTGAGACTGGGACGGAGATTTGTCTTCCAACAAGACAATGATCCAAAACATAAAGCAAAATCTACAATGGAATGGTTAAAAAATAAACATATCCAGGTGTTAGAATGGCCAAGTCAAAGTCCAGACCTGAATCCAATTGAGAATCTGTGGAAAGAACTGAAAACTGCTGTTCACAAATGCTCTCCATCCAACCTCACTGAGCTCGAGCTGTTTTGCAAGGAGGAATGGGAAAAAATGTCAGTCTCTCGATGTGCAAAACTGATAGAGACATACCCCAAGCGACTTACAGCTGTAATCGCAGCAAAAGCTGGCGCTACAAAGTATTAACTTAAGGGGGCTGAATAATTTTGCACGCCCAATTTTTCAGTTTTTGATTTGTTAAAAAAGTTTGAAATATCCAATAAATGTCGTTCCACTTCATGATTGTGTCCCACTTGTTGTTGATTCTTCACAAAAAAAATACAGTTTTATATCTTTATGTTTGAAGCCTGAAATGTGGCAAAAGGTCGCAAAGTTCAAGGGGGCCGAATACTTTCGCAAGGCACTGTATGTAGGAGTTACCCTGTAATACAGATTCACTGTTGTTGACTACATTATTCGCACTCTCAAATAGATTGTGTATGCACCACATAATGCATCCATTATCCCTGGTAGGTGTACAACAATAGTCCCTGAGTTCTACCAGAGGATGGGTGGGTGGACGTAAATGCTTCACATGGGAACAGACTGAGCCTAATTACTAAAGGACTCTGGTTTAATAAGCCATCTGAATGGAGTTCTTTGATGCATCATTGCGCCCCTTCTTTTTCATAACTATCATTTGTGACGACAGCTAAAAGTACCTGACATTTTCCTGTGTAGTGACTAACTAAAGCCTAGACCACTGCACTTCTACTGCACAGCCAACTAAGATGTGGGTGCCAAATGGCCCATTACTCCCTACACAGCGCAATACTTTTGACCAGAGCCCTGTAGGCCCTGGTTAAATGCAGTCCACTACATTGGGAAAGGGGTGCTATTTGGGATACAGACAAGGTCCTCTACCCTTACACTTCATTCACACAGACTCAGGCTTCTATTTTTCTACCAGTCAGTCCAGAGCCCTGTTCCAGGAAGACTGGAAGTCCATACATGTTATGAAGTTTGTTCAATGTGGGCAATCAAGTAAATTAGCTTTAATGGAATTAGGGAATGGGATTATTGCATTGCATGTCCTATTTCATGAATTGAGTTGTGTTTGTGCTTTTCTAATAACCAATTTATGCGTTCATGTAAGTGCCTGATTGAACGGATCCTCGCTATCTGTATGCCCAGAACCTTGTTTTGAGAACGAAAGGTTATCTCCCTTTCAAGGTCACAGCTTGGAGAGAAGAAGCCTCGTGAGGTATTGGTCTGTCACATGCATGAACCAAACATGAATGAAGAATTCATTATGAATCAGGAACAAGCTAAATCCTGCCTATGTAATGTGTCTGTAAGCTGTACATAAGAGATCTAACGGGACTGCCCCAATGGAAGATATGTTCTATGGTGCATCAAGTTAGTAGGAACCTCCCCAGTTAACTGTTAATAAACAATGATTCCTTTAAGATTGACTTCGAGTGTCCCTGTGTAGAATTTCCACAACAGACTTATTATGTTTTCTTCAACAAAAGTGAACAACACCATTCTTACCACTAGATCGTCTTTAGTTTAACAGGTTTACATGATCATGGAGGAAGTAACAACCATATAAGAGTATAACAGTGGTCCACATTCATTCACAGCAGTTGACAGTAAGTAGAAGAGGTGAAACACTAAGTTTGTCCTGTTGGTCAAATGCTACCCAGTATGCTACCCAGTATGCTACCCAGTATGCTACCCAGTATGCTACTCAGAATGCCCACTCTATTCCCTCTGAGTGGATGGAAAATGTCAGTGGCTTGGTCAGGCATGCAGCAAACCCAATGATGTAGTCCTCCATCAGACAACCACAGAAGCACACCAAGAGATGACATGCTGCATCGTCTCCGTACTGATTCTGATGAAGGCCGTTGACAGCCGTCATCATTTTAACTTGAATTAGATAAATAAAGTATCAAGTTGTTAACTGTGAGCAAGAGTTGAGCCTATTCCGTGTTTGATAGTAACATCCGATCGATGGTTGAGGGGGCCTCTCCTTCCCGGTAGGCAAAAAGGCTGGGGAAGATGCCAATGTTACCAGCACAGTGACCTTCCAGCCACTCTTCATTGACTGGCAGACAGGGGGGGGAGAGAGAGGAGGCTCATTATTCAGAGCAGGAGGTGACATACTTACTGTTCACTTAAAACACACAACACTTAATAATTTCTCCCGTTCCGTTACCTTCACTGAGAATGTCAATAGTGTCTCCCTCGCTGAACTCCAAATCCTCTGGTCCCTCAGCTGCATAGTCACACAGTGCCACCATCTGGTAGAGAATGGTACAGTTGGCCAGAGGGTCCTCGGTCTGACAGAGAGAGCAGAGGAACACACAGGTTAGCTTTCACTCAGCAATTAGCCACACATTCCATTGAGGCATTTCAGTTCAAGATGGGTCTGTGCTACATACACTGTGTTGTATAACACACTGTATTACTTCTACAGCTAATATAAGGACAGGAGTAGAAACTGACGTGGGCACATAACAGTCCAAATATTCCAATGTACTTAACCTCTTAGAGCTCTAGGGGCGCTATTTCATTTTTGGATAAAAAACGTTCCCGTTTTAAGCGCGATATTTTGTCACGAAAAGATGCTCGACTATGCATATTCTTGACAGTTTTGGAAAGAAAACACTCTGAAGTTTCAGAATCTGCAAAGATTTTGTCTGTAAGTGCCCCAGAACTCATTCTACAGGCGAAACCAAGATGATGCATCACCCAGGAATTAGCAGAATTTCTGAAGCTCTGTTTTCCATTCTCTCCTTATATGGCTGTGATTGCGCAAGGAATGAGCCTACACTTTCTGTCGTTCGCCCAAGGTCTTAGCAGCATTGTGACGTATTTGTAGGCATATCATTGGAAGATTGGCCATAAGAGACTACATTTTCCAGAGGTCCGCCCGGTGTCCTTTGTCTAAATTTGTGCGTAATCTTCAGGTGCAGGCATTTTCTCCTGGGATTCAGGAGAGAAAGCATGTTTCCAAGAACGATGTATCAATGAAGAGATATGTGAAAAACACCTTGAGGATTGATTCTAAACAACGTTTGCCATGTTTTCAGTCGATATTATGGAGTTAATTTGGAAAAAAGTTTGCGTTTTGAGGACTGAATTTATGGATTTTTTTTGGTAGCCAAATGTGATGTATAAAACGGAGCTATTTCTAATACACAAGGAATCTTTTTGGAAAAACTGAGCATCTGCTATCTAACTGAGAGTATCCTCATTGAAAACATCAGAAGTTCTTCAAAGGTAAATTATTTTATTTGAAGGCTTTTATGTTTTTGTTAATGTTGCGTGCTGGATGCTAACGCTAATGCTAACGCTAAATGCTAACGCGAAATGCTAACTCTAGCTAGCTACTTTTACACAAATGATTGTTTTCCTATGGTTGAGAAGCATATTTTGAAAATCTGAGATGACAGTGTTGTTTACAAAAGGCTAAGCTTGAGAGATGGCATATTTATTTCATTTCATTTGCGATTTTCATAAATAGTTAACGTTGTGTTATGCTAATGAGCTTGCTGATAGATTTACACAATCCTGGATACAGGGGTTTTTTCATAGCTAAACGTGACGCAGAAAACGGAGCGATTTGTCCTAAACAAATAATCTTTCAGGAAAAACTGAACATTTGCTATCTGAGAGTCTCCTCAATGAAAACATCTGAAGTTCTTCAAAGGTAAATGATTTTTTTGAATGCTTTTCTGTTTTTTTGTGTAAATGTTGCCAGCTGAATGCTAATGCTAAATGCTACGTTAGCCATCAATACTGTTACACAAATGATTGTTTTGCAATGGTTGAGAAGCATATTTTGAAAATCTGAGATGACAGTGTTGTTAACAAAAGGCTAAGCTTGAGAGCTAGCATATTTATTTCATTTCATTTGCGATTTTCATGAATAGTTAACGTTGCGTTATGGTAATGAGCTTGAGTCTGTATTCACGAACCCGGATCCGGGATGGGGAGATCAGAAAGGTTAAAAAGGGGGGTGTTACAGGTGCCCTAAAGGGACATATTCCTCCCCTTTACTTTTGATGCCTCATAAGGAAGAAGTAAATATTCACTGTTTTGAATATTATAATTTTTTAAACATAACTGCTCTCTTAACTCTTGATACTAGCCATCCCGGATCTGGGATCGTGAATACAGCCTCAAGCTCATTACCATAACGCAACGTTAACTATTCATGAAAATCGCAAATGAAATGAAATAAATATGCTAGCTCTCAAGCTTAGCCTTTTGTTAACAACACTGTCATCTCAGATTTTCAAAATATGCTTTTCAACCATAGCAAAACAAGCATTTGTGTAACAGTATTGATAGCTAGCGTAGCATTTAGCGGGAAACATTTTCACAAAAACAAGAAAAGCATTCAAATAAAATCATTTACCTTTGAAGAACTTCGGATGTTTTCAATGAGGAGACTCTCAGTTAGATAGCAAATGTTCAGTTTTTCCAAAAAGATTCTTTGTGTAGGAGAAATCGCTCAGTTTTGTTCAAAACCGAAAAAAAAAGAAAAAAAAAAAGAAAATCCAGTCATCAAAACGCCAAACTTTTTTCCAAATTAACTCCCTAATATCGACTGAAACATGGCAAACATTGTTTAGAATCAATCCTCAAGGTGTTTTTCACATATCTCTTCGATGATATATTGTTCGTGGAAGTCTGCTTTCTCCTCTGAATCCCATGGAAGAATGCTTGCAGCTGAAGATTACGCACCAATTTCGACAAAGGACACAGGGCGGACACCTGGTAAATGTAGTCTCTTATGGCCAATCTTCCAATGATATGCCTACAAATACGTCACAATGCTGCAGACACCTTAGGGAAACGGCAGAAAGTGTAGGCTCGTTCCTGGCGCATTCACAGCCATATAAGGAGACAATGGAAAACAGCGCCTCAAAACTTTTGCTCACTTCCAGTTTGAAGTTTCATCTTGGTTTCGCCTGTAGCATCAGTTCTGGGGCACTAACAGACAATATCTTTGCAGATTTGGAAACGTCAGTGTTTTCTTTCCAAAGCTGTCAATTATATGCATAGGCAAACATCTTTTCGTGACAAAATATTGCGCTTAAAACGGGAACGTTTCTCATCCAAAAATGAAATACTGCCCCCAGAGGTTCAAGAGGTTTTAAGGTTAATAAAATAATTTTTCAGAATAACCTTTTCTGAGCTAGGGAAAGAGGGTAGACTGCCTCAGTTCCCAGACTGGATCCTGGGGTGTATTCTGCCCCAATGTCGGAGGTTAGTCTGAACTAGGGAAAGAGGGTAGACTGCCTCAGTTCCCAGACTGGATCCTGGGGTGTATTCTGCCCCAATGTCGGATGTTAGTCTGAACTAGGGAAAGAGGGTAGACTGCCTCAGTTCCCAGACTGGATCCTGGGGTGTATTCTGCCCCAATGTCGGAGGTTAGTCTGAACTAGGGAAAGAGGGTAGACTGCCTCAGTTCCTAGACTGGATCCTGGGGTGTATTCTGCCCCAATGTCAGAGGTTAGTCTGAGCTAGGGAAAGAGGGTAGACTGCCTCAGTTCCCAGACTGGATCCTGGGGTGTATTCTGCCCCAATGTCGGAGGTTAGTCTGAACTAGGGAAAGAGGGTAGACTGCCTCAGTTCCCAGACTGGATCCTGGGGTGTATTCTGCCCCAATGTCGGAGGTTAGTCTGAGCTAGGGAAAGAGGGTAGACTGCCTCAGTTCCCAGACTGGAACCTGGGGTGTATTCTGCCCCAATGTCGGCGGTTAGTCTGAACTAGGGAAAGAGGGTAGACTGCCTCAGTTCCCAGACTGGATCCTGGGGTGTATTCTGCCCCAATGTCGGCGGTTAGTCTGAACTAGGGAAAGAGGGTAGACTGCCTTAGTTCCCAGACTGGATCCTGGGGTGTATTCTGCTCCAATGTCGTCAGTTAGTCTGAACTAGGGAAAGAGGGTAGACTGCCTCAGTTCCCAGACTGGATCCTGGGGTGTATTCTGCCCCAATGTCGGAGGTTAGTCTGAACTAAATATTCAACCTTTCAGGGGGTCATCTTTCTCTTGCAGGGTAATGACAATGTACAGGTGAGTCTACAGTCACATTGTCTCTGAGTCTGAGTGGTGATGGTGTATGCCCAGACTGGTGCCCAACATTACCCTGAGTAGGCACTCTGGCTGGTTCGAGTGAGTCTGGAGCACGTTCCACATTTATAGGTTGCTGCAGTGGATGTTCAGGTGATGCCTCGTAGTGATTGTAGGTATCCAGTAGCTGTTTCGTCTCAGGAGGTCTCAGAAGATCGAGCCACGTGCAAAGCTGTCTTTTCATCATGGCTGACACTGGTGCCTCTTTGATTGTAGCATGGGGGGCGTTTCTGTAGGTCAACAGGTAGGCGGTTAGGGACCCGTTCCCTTGTGATGATTTTAAAGCTTGATTCATCATCTGGACCAATCTGTCAGCGAGGCCGTTTGTTGCAGGGTGACACGGCACTGACTTGATGTGCTGAATTCCATTTGCTTCCATGAATGACCGGAACTCTTCAGATACCCGTTGTGGGCCATTATCGCTAACAACTTGAGTCGGCAGTCTGAAGCGACTGAAGATTGACCGTAGCACTTCGATGGTCCTCTCCACTGAGGTGCTCTTCATCACTGTGACCTCAGGCTATTTCCTGCGTGCGTCAACTACGACTAAGAACATACAATCCTCCAGTGGGCCTGCATAGTCTATGTCGACTCACTGCCAAGGCTCCTCTTGGAAGTCCCATGGGTGTAGTGGCACTAGCTGAGGCATGTTCCTAAACTTTTGACATGCAGAACATGACTTGACGTTGTCTTCGATAGCTGCGTCCAAACCGGGCCACTAAAAGTAGCTGTGTGCAATCTCCTTCATTCGCACCATGCCACAGTGCCCTGAATGGAGTTCTTCAAGCACCTGCCTTCTCAGTGGCGGTGGTATGGTGACTCGAAAACCCCATAGCAAGCATCCAAACTGAACTGTGTGCTCATTTCTCCTCCTTCAGTCTGCGAGTGTTCAGTGTGTGTGACAGGTAAGGGAAGCCTTGAGAGGCTGTCTTCATTGCAGTGCTGCTCAGACTTTCTAGACTTGATATCGTACTGGTGAGCAGTTAAAAGTAATGCCCATCGCTGCATGCGGCTGGCTGCAACTGATGGAATGGCGGTGTTGGGACCAAAGATGGAGGTGAGGGGTCTATGGTCCGTCAGCACTGTGAATCATCGGCCAAACAGAAACTGATTAAATTTTATAACTCCAAACACGATGGCGAGCGATTCACCCTCAATCTTTACTTAAGGTAAGGTTTTACTTAAGGTCCGTGATTTGAAAGGAATTGGCCTTTCTTCCCCTGATGGCATGATGTGAGAGACAACAGCACCAACGCCATAAGGCGTACAGTCCTTTGGGAGTCACTATGGTCAACAGTTCTTGTGACTCTTGGTGCACATGCATCTGTAGATAGACTTATGTCAGTCCTATCTTACTGAATTTGTCCTCCAGCAAAACCAGAAAAGAGCTTGTCAATGAGGGGTAGTGGATATTTTTCAGCAGTCAAGACTGGGTTAATGATGACTGAAATCACCACAGAGTCTGAGTGAGCCATCTTTTTTTATGACTGGAACAACGGGTGTAGCCCATTCACTAACATTCACTGGATCCAATACTCCACTCTCGACTTGTCTGTTTAGCTCAGTTTCAACTTTTGGTTTTATGGCGTATGGGACGGGTCTAGCGTTTAACTGTCCTTCATACTGCCAAGTTCTCCTTTGAACACATCCGTGTGTTTCCTCAATATCCCTTGTAGGTTTGTGTCCTCTTTTGCAACCATGTGAATTTCCTGACAGTTTAGTTTGATCTTTTCCAGCCATGTGCGTCCTAGCGATGCTGGATGGTTGCCTTTCACGTTGTAGAGACGTAGCATTACCTTCTGTTTGTTGAGCTCAACTGTAACAATCACGTTTCCTCTCACTGGAACAATCTCACCGAAGATAAAGAACACAAACGTGAGAACGTTTCTTTCTCGTCGACAGTTGTGTTGTATAACACACTGTATTACTTCTACAGCTAATATAAGGACTGGACATGAGACGGGAGTAGAAACTAACATGGGCATTGTTTAATGCCTTTCACAGGACAAAACGTTCCAAGCATTCCAATGTACGTAAAAAGGGGGGTGTTACAGGTGCCCTAAAGGGACAAACTAGAATATCAACACACAACACATTGTATCATAGGTCATTGTCCCACATGGCACCCTATTCCGTCTGTAGTGCCCTTCTTTTGACTGGAGTGCATAGGGTAGCCCAGAGCCCACAAAGGGAATAGATAATAAAGCATCTGACCTTTCCATTGTGTTAACGATGGAGGAATCTTTCAAATACTTTAAGCACTTGCTTTAGTCTGCCTGGAGTGCTAGATGAGCAGGACTTGCACTTTAGCGACTATTCTATTGTGCCTGTCAAACTAAATCAAGCCCAGTAAGTATTTAAAAATGATTTCAAATAGTATTTGAACCTAGGGGTGATGGAAAGTATTTCAAACAGCACATCCTAAACACTGGAATGGTAGCTAATGATTCCTTTATCACAGTAAATGATCTCAAGGAAATCTAGATGTTTTTGTTGCGAACAATGGACCCACTCAGGTCTCCTAACATAAGTTGTATAACTGGTATTGGCAGTATTGACTGAATGGAAATGGAGAAAACTCTGCAGAACTCACTGAAACCTCATGCTTTTCCCCAGCCAGCCAGTCTGTCGGGAATTTGGTGTAAAAGTAGAACAGGACTTACACAAGTCCCAAACAATTTGGCACGGCCATCAGAGTTTTTTAAGAGGTAATTTCTTCTTACGGAAATCATTCAGGTCATTCTGACATGCTGAGGCACAAAAACTAGTCTTAAATAGTCCAGAATATATTTTTACCCGACAACCTCTCCCTCCCCGGGACTTTGCATTGACTTGATCAGGCCAAATCATCAGCATTGTATTACATCTGACACTTGAAAATGATGAGTCATAAAATAAATTAGAAGTTATCCACAATTCCATCTGCCTAGTGTACAGTATGTAAACCCATGCAACTAGAAGTACAGCACAACATGCTGGATTTACTGGATTATGTCAAATGGTCCTTCTTCCAGTCAGGCTGACACCAGTGGAGGCTGCTGAGGGGAGGACGGATCATCATAATGGCTGGAACGGAGTGAATGGAATGGCCTCAAACACATAGAAACCAGGTGTTGGATGTATTTGATGCCATTCCACTTATTCCACTCCAGACATTACCACACACCCGTGTTCCCCAATTAAGGTGCCACCAACCTCCTGTGGCTGACAAACATTCTTCTTCAACCAACTGGCGGACAGATGTACTGTTGTTTGGACCTGATGACTTCAGAGAAATAAATGGTATTATCTTAACCTTCATTTTACATTTACATGTGTTATTTCCGACAGAGATAAAGAGTTACACACTCAGATAAAAACACAGATGAAGTCAGAGCCTTTACTCACCAGCTCAGTAGGACTGTCCACCGTGGATGGGTACCTGGGTGACGGGGTGGAGGTGGTTGGTAGGTAGGAGGGTGGAGATGCCTCTCTATCAGGCCTCACTGCAGATTATATATAGCACAAGATTTAAAAGGCTGAACACTTGTACAATAATCAGTGACTGTAAAATGAACACATTTATAGTTCATGGAGCTGGTAGAATGACGACTGTTACAATATGATTTAAAGCACTTTGAGATTATTTGTGTAATGAAAAAGACTATAATAGTTCAATAATGACAATGATTATTTATTATTTATTATTATTTCATTAACATTAATGTGCTTTAAAGGTTAAGATGGATGCTGGCATGGCCTAGCTCCACCCCCTTGGTGTCTTGCGTTCTGCCAGTGGTGTTAAATGAGGTGAGCCTACCCTATGGAGGTTCTTCGTGGCTAAGCTGGCTCTGTGGGCGAGTGGGCGGCTTGAGCCCCGGTGGGAGGGGGATCCCACTGGGAATACTCTGTGGAGGACACAACCAGAGTAGTCAAGGTAACATCGCTCTCTGTGCCTTCCATTAAAGCAGTGAAACATCCAGACAGGCTGGGTTTATAATTGCTATTCCTCTTGTGACACCTCATTCCCTCATTGTTAAAATCCAAGGGTATTCAACAACCCTGTCTGTCCTTCACAGTGTTAAGCAGGTGCAGCTTTGATACACATGAATAGGCCTACACATGTTTTCACTGTCTATGGGTAGAGGAGGAGAGTTAAAATACAGCTCTGTTAAGCATTACTCTAAAACTGAACGTTGCGAGAACAACCCAGATGAGATTAAACACCTGAAGTTGCTGGATTGTCACATTCTGTTCACCACTATGGAAATAGCTACATTGTCTTAATAAAACATACAAATGCGATGAAATAAGAAACTCTAAGAAGAAGATAGAAAGCCTTACTTTTGTTTGTTTTCTGCCTTTGGACTTGTTGACATCCACTGGGTCCAGCAGGGTCATGGGGACAAGTCCTTTCTAAACCACAAAAGAGGGGAAAAAGGGAAGATGAGCGATAAATCAAACATTTTTACGGCATATATATACAATCGTACAGAAAGAAGGCGGGGCCAAAATAAAAGAAGTTGGTGTTGCTGTGTTAGGAAAGGGGAGATGTAATGACATGGCTATTACTGATACAGCCAATGGAGGGGGTGGGGGCAAGGGACAGACAGCTAGGGGACAGCAGAGCCTCTTGTGGAATGTAGAAGTATTGCATTATTCTTATGTGCTTTCTAATTCATTTATAGAAGTCCTAGCTAGTTGCTACTATACAATACAAATGTATTGATCATACATTACAGCAAACAATAGAAATGTGTCTACTGCTCAATCCTCAACCCTCCCAGACAGCACACATTATTTACAGGTATAGGGAGTTAACCCACTCTTTACAGGTGTAGGGAGTTAACCCACTCTTTACAGGTGTAATGAGTTAACCCACTCTTTACAGGTGTAGGGAGTTAACCCACTCTTTACAGGTGTAGGGAGTTAACCCACTCTTTACAGGTGTAGGGAGTTAACCCACTCTTTACAGGTGTAGGGAGTTAACCCACTCTTTACAGGTGTAGGGAGTTAACCCACTCTTTACAGGTGTAGGGAGTTAACCCACTCTTTACAGGTGTAGGGAGTTAACCCACTCTTTACAGGTGTAGGGAGTTAACCCACTCTTTACAGGTGTAGGGAGTTAACCCACTCTTTACAGGTGTAGGGAGTTAACCCACTCTTTACAGGTGTAGGGAGTTAACCCACTCTTTACAGGTGTAGGGAGTTAACCCACTCTTTACAGGTGTAGGGAGTTAACCCACTCTTTACAGGTGTAGGGAGTTAACCCACTCTTTACAGGTGTAGGGAGTTAACCCACTCTTTACAGGTGTAGGGAGTTAACCCACTCTTTACAGGTGTAGGGAGTTAACCCACTCTTTACAGGTGTAGGGAGTTAACCCACTCTTTACAGGTGTAGGGAGTTAACCCACTCTTTACAGGTGTAGGGAGTTAACCCACTCTTTACAGGTGTAGGGAGTTAACCCACTCTTTACCGGTATAATGAGTTAACCCACTCTTTACAGGTGTAGGGAGTTAACCCACTCTTTACAGGTATAGGGAGTTAACCCACTCTTTACAGGTATAGGGAGTTAACCCACTCTTTACAGGTATAGGGAGTTAACCCACTCTTTACCGGTATAATGAGTTAACCCACTCTTTACAGGTATAGGGAGTTAACCCACTCTTTACAGGTATAGGGAGTTAACCCACTCTTTACCGGTGTCTCTCACCTGTCCATCATGTATGACCATGGCCAGTCCATCTCTGTCTGTATCACTGAAAATAAACACTATGGCTCCCCCAGGCACCGTCAGCTGCCCAGGGGCTTGGGACATGTAGGGGTTACGCAGACGCATGTAGCGAGATTCCCTATGGGGAGGCAAAGCCAGCATTCGAAGTGAAGGGTTAAGATGCACACTACCATGATTATCTCACTTGTGTTGCAGCGAGTTATTAAGGACCCCAATCAACATTGTAGAAAAATAAACACATCATTTGACTCATGTGCATTTATCATCACCGTTTCGGTCAGAGACCTTTGTCTTAAGAAGATGTTACTCATACCACCATATTAACCATGGATATCTTTTTTTTATTATTCAAATATCAGTTCTGAGCTTATTTTCTTCTGGTGTCCATGACCATGAGCGAATAATTACAATGATTTGTTTCTGCTCCAACAGCATTCATGTTTTGGAACATAATTGAGAGTCAATGTGAATACTATTACTTACTCCACTCTATCCACCTTGGGCTCGTAGTATCCCGGTTTCTGTTCGGAAGACAGATTCACAGTCAGAGAGAGAGGCAGAGGGCATAGGATGTGTCCCAAAATGTCAAAATGGCATAAGGACTCTGGTCAAAAGCAGTGCACTATACAGGGAATAGGGGGTTATTTGAGACGGATTCAAGGTGTACTTCCAATGCTATGTTAACAGTGGTCTAACATTGGTCCTGAGAGGTTCAAATCCACCAAAGTCATCATTGGGAATCATTGAGGAAATTACCTGAAAGCACAGGAAGAGGCCTGATTCGATTGACACACACACACACAGGCAAGCACACACACAGCGATATGTCACTATAAATATGTCCCCAATGGCACCCTGTTACCTACATAGTGCATTACTTTTGACCAGATCCCATAGGGCCCTGATCAAAAGTAGAACACTATATAAGGAATAAGGTGCCATTTGGGATGTACTCTATGTTACTGTGCCTGTGTACATCAGTGTGGTGTGGTTTTACTTAACCATTGGTTTGCCCAGGAAGTCTCTCTGTCCCAGCTGTTCTACGTCCTGTTTCCTGGGCCGGAACACCTCTCCCTCTGGCACCAGGAGGACGGGCAGCACCTCTCCCTTCTGAGGGTGGAGACACACACAGAGAAAGAGAGAGAAAGAAAAAGAGAGACAGCGAGAGAAAGAGAGAAAGAGAGAAAGAAAGAGAGAAAGAAAGAAAGAGAGATAGAGAAAGAAAGAAAGAGAGGGTAATTCAGGAACGAGAGAAATGCAGCCACGCTGGACAGAACACACCACACCCTGCCAATGTCAAAATATTATGTGACGTTAGAGACAGGAGTTTTTCCATACCATGTGCCTTGATCAGTGAGAATAAAAAAAAACTCATGCCCTATGTAGGGAGAATTCAATGTTTGTTTGTGAATGTTGTTTTTCCGGTAGTGTACTTACAGAGATACTGTGTAAAGCCACCTCCACGTTCAGTCCTCGCCCCCCTCCTCATTTCTCCTGGGAGGCTGAGAGCAGGATGTCTCTGGCTTTGTCCAACTGGTTCAACCTGGAGTGGACAGCTGCTGCGTTATACAAGACCTGGACAACCACAGAGAAACATAACGTCTGTCTCAAATGGTACTCTATTCACTATGTAGTGTATTACTTTTGACCAGAGCCCTAGGGGACAGTGTACTAATAACCCTCTCCATATCAAATCAAATGTATTTATAAAAACCCTTTTTACATCAGCAGGTGTCACAGAGTGCTTATACACAAAAACAAAAAACTGCCTAAAACCCCAAACAGCAAGCAATACAGATGTAGAAGGTTGGAGGCTAGGACAAACTCCCTAGAAAGGCTGGAACCTAGGAAGAAACCTAGAGAGGAACCAGTCCTCTTCTGGCTGTGCTGGATGGAGATTGTAAGAGTACATGGTCATTAAGCCCAGATATGACTACACAGAAAAGTAATACTCAACAACTGCCCATGACAGAGCATCACTTAATGATGCTGCATTGAACACATTGGTGTTTTCATCTCTGAACAGATATATTTCATTTCTGAACAGCCAATAAAATAAGTAATTGAACTTGAATTTATAAACAGTCTCACAAATGTGATTAATAAAACGTAACAACTATATTTGTTCTAGCTGATATATTTTTTCCTGAATCTAATCCCTATAGTCGTGTCCAGAGAGACAGACACATATTGATTAGCCCAGTTTGAGACAAACACAGCCACAGCTGTACATTCCCTGGGCTAAAAATATGAAATATGTCTCATCTTCACTATGAAGTAAATCTCCTAAACTTGTTTCCCTTCATTCAATGAGGCTTTGTCATACCCACCAGGTGGGTTATCTGGCTTTTGGACCGCACATGGAAGTGTTGACATAATGGAACTGGGGATATTCTCAGTTGTTCATTTGTCAAATGCATCCCAAATGGCACCCTATTCCCTATATAGTGCACGTATCTTGACCAGAGCCCTATTATACCAGGTCCCATAGCCAAAATGAGTGCCCATTAAAGAGAATAGGGTGCCATTTGGGATTCATGCTTAAAGATACACTCCTGTCTCCTTTTCACCTCATTAATCACCTGATTTACCTAACAAAAGGCTCATCTCAGAAGGTGGTCCAGTTATTTCATGACATATCATGCTCCTCTATTTTTCCCACAAGCATGGAGGGAGGCCGATGACATCAGACCAACTCCTTGAAGATTGCAGTTGTGTCTAAAAACACTATTTTGCTCAAAATGACTTATTTTGTCCTTAAGTGTGTGAACATTACTGTATTTATACTTGGGATATTGTTCAGGAAAAGGTTTTAAAAATAGCTGGACTGCATCTTTAACTCAGATATCTGTCACCATTTAGAGCAACGGGCTATATATATTTGGATTGTCACATACATTTTGAATCTTGTTTCATCGTACTGTACTCCACTTCTGGTACATGGTGTACACCTGTAAGGTGCATCTATAACACCTGCAAGGTACAAGTACATCTATAACACCTTCAATGTACAAGTACATCTATAACACTGTGGTGTAAGTCTACATCTATAACACTGTGGTGTAAGTCTACATCTATAACACTGTGGTGTAAGTCTACATCTATAACACTGTGGTGTAAGTCTATATCTATAACACTGTGGTGTTAGTCTACATCTATAACACTGTGGTGTAAGTCTACATCTATAACACTGTGGTGTTAGTCTACATCTATAACACTGTGGTGTTAGTCTGCAGCTATAACACTGTGCTGTAAGTCTACATCTATAACACTGTGGTGTTAGTCTACATCTATAACACTGTGGTGTAAGTCTACAGCTATAACACTGTGGTGTAAGTCTACATCTATAACACTGTGGTGTAAGTCTACATCTATAACACTGGTGTAAGTCTATATCTATAACACTGTGGTGTAAGTCTACATCTATAACACTGTGGTGTAAGTCTACATCTATAACACTGTGGTGTAAGTCTACATCTATGATACTGTGGTGTAAGTCTACATCTATAACACTGTGGTGTAAGTCTTCATCTATAACACTGTGGTGTAAGTCTACAGCTATAACACTGTGGTGTAAGTCTACAGCTATAACACTGTGGTGTAAGTCTACATCTATAACACTGTGGTGTAAGCCTACATCTATAACACTGTGGTGTAAGTCTGTTGTACCTGCCAGCTGTAGAGCTTGTAGCGTAGCCCCAGCTGTCTGTAGTCAATGACCACGTTCCCTCTCATGTGTTTCTGAGCCGAGATACAGTCATTCAGAGCCTCCTCCAGCCTGCAGAACACACACACACACACACACACACACACGCAGACAGAGTGGGAGGGAGAGGGATGTCAGATATAATGGCTGCCTTTTGTAATCTAAAACATGAATAGACAGCCATTTTCCTTCATATGTTAATCGATGTCTAAACGCTGTACATACACATTGACCTGTACATCCTGTCGTTTACTTTAATAAAGGAGAGAACAACATCAGATGACAGAAGAGGAACCATAACGTTGTACAGTGATCTCTTTACCTGCTAGCCATTGTGAGTGTTCCAGCTCTTTGGAAAAAGCCAACTGCAAGTCGCTCATCCTTGGCTATGGTCTGGTCTAAAGCCTTCACAGGGCGACAGATAAATATTAGACGCACTCACATACACACACAAAGAAGTCCTTTCAGAGATTGATCAGTCACTCGACAGCAGTCCTCCAGACTTACCTGGATGGCAGGCTCCAGCTGCCCCAGGGCAAGGTGAGCAGAGGCAGTCAGAAACAGAGTACGGGAGGTAGGTTCAGTGATCTGGTTCAGTTTAGACAGGGCTCCCTTCCAGTCTCTGGCATCCACTGCCTTCACTGCTTCATCCCACAACCGCAACAGCTCTGTGTACAACATCGTCCTGTGATAGGAACATTTCTTTATATATATTTATTTTAAAGTTGTACCTCAAAAAAGTTAGGACAAGTGTGGATCAAAATAACTGTACACACAAGGCACTTTTTAAGAGGCAATCTGGAATTGGTAAATGCACTATATAAGACTTTTAAATACATTATATATAGCCATTGTAGTTTATATAGCTCCTTTGTTGCTTTTCGAATCCCAGATAGTCCCTTTAAACATTTACCTTGTCGTGTCTGAGTGCAATGAAGAAAGTAACTAGATTACTATGACAAAATGTAAGCCTACAGTGTAATACCTGGGGTGGTATCCTTTATGAATGAAAACACAAAAGAAAAAAAATAGGTTGCTCTTCATCATACTCAGCAAACACAGCATAGAGATGTAGACAGAGTGACTCTTAAAGAGTATCCAAGCCTTTCATACATAATTAAATATCTACTCAAACAAATATTAATGATGTGAAAAATAATCATCTCTACTTACAGGTGCTCCCACACTAAAAACATAAACAAAAGGAAAGAAGTTTGATGTTAGAGAGTCAGGGAGACTCAAACCGATTGTCAAAGGTTCCTGGAAAGGTATGCCAGCTTAGCACCTTCAGTCCCGCTGCGAGGCTGCAAGCTATGAGTGCAGTGAGGAAGTCACCACCCTGCACTACAAGGAAGTCATCCTCCCTTGCATTTCCTGCAAACAAGGCAGGGAATGCACCAGCGATGCACCAAATGTCACCCTACACCCTATATAGCGCATTACTTTTGACCAGAGCCCTATGGGTACCCTATACAGTGCAATCGGAAAGTATTCAGACCCCTTGACTTTTTTCACATTATTTATATATATATATATATATATATATATATATATATATATATATATATAGTGAGGCCTGATAGAGAGGCACTCCACCCTCCTACCTACCAATATTACATTTACATAAGTATTCAGACCCTTTACTCAGTACATTGTTGAAGTCTGAGGTCCTGAGCACTCTAGAGCAGGTTTTCATCAAGGATCTCTTTGTACTTTGCTTCGTTCATCTTTCCCTCGATCCTGACTAGTTTCCCAGTCGCTGCCGCTGAAAAACATCCTCACAGCATGACGCTGCAACCACCATGCTTCAATGTAGAGATGGTGCCAGGTTTCCTTCAGACGTGACGCTTGACATTCAGGCCAAAGAGATCAATCTTGGTCTCATCAGACCAGAGAATCTTGTTTCTCACAGTCTGAGAGTCCTTTAGGTGCCTTTTGGCAAACGCCTGTCATGTGCCCTTTACTGAGGAGTGGATTCCGTCTGGCCATTCAAACATAAAGGCCTGATTGACAGAATGCTGCAGAGATAGATGTCCTTCTGGAAGGTTCTCCCATCTCCACAGAGGAACTCTGGTGCTCTCTCAGAGTGACCATTGGGTTCTTGGTCACCTCCCTTATCAAGGCCCTTCTCCCCGATTGCTCAGTTTGGCCTGGCAGCCAGCTATAGGAAGAGTCTTGGTGGTTCCAAACTTCTTCCATTTAAGAATGATGGAGGCCACTGTGTTCTTGGGGACCTTCAATGCTGCAGAAATGTTTTGGTACCCTTACCCAGATCTGTGCCTCGACACAATCCTGTCTCTGAGCTCTACAGACAATTCCTTTGACCTCATAGCTTGGTTTTTGCTCTGACATGCACTTTCAAGGTTGGGACCTTATATAGGCAGGTGTGTGCATTTCCAAATCATGACCAATCAATTGAATTTACCACAGGTGGACTCCAATCAAGTTGCAGAAACATCTCAAAGCTAACGGTCAAAAATATTTATGTAAATAAGGCATTTTATGTTTTTTGCAAAACACATTTGCAAACAAAATAATAATTACAACTGCTTTTGCTTGGTCATTATGGGGCATTGTGTGTAGATTGATTGATTTAATACATTTTAGAATAAGGCTGTAACGTAACAAAATGTGGAAAAAGGGAAGGGGTCAGAAAACTTTCCAATTACACTGTAAACAGAGTTGGGCGGATTGCTTGACATTTTGTTATCCGTGCTGATTACAGTTACATGACACAAAGTAATCAGTAATGTAATCCGTTGGATTACTCTAAATGAGTAACTTAATTCAATTACTTTGGATGGAACTGAATATTTTATAAGTTCTTTAAACCTATTTTAATATTTAGTTTTCTTTTGTTCTAGAATTTATTTCTCAATATAATGAACTTCGGCATTGTCTTCTTTAAAAGTAGACTTGAACACCATGTTACAGATTGTAAAGTAGCTGCACAGATTTGTTCATTTTCAGCACATTATAAGGAGAAATATGATGTAAGACAATTCTATGTTCTGTACAGCAGCATGCTCAGGCCCATCCCTTGGAACATGGCGCACCCTAAAACTTTACATGGATTTGATGGGTATCAGTAGTGATGGGCACCAACATGGAAATTCTGTAGCCTATCCATACCAGTTGCAGGGTAGGGGTTTAGGAGCTTGTGTGCTTATTTTGCCACTGATTAAAGGAGACCGAGAGGAACGGATCTGCCAGCCTGGACTCAGGGGTAGACGTAACATAGTAAATGTAAATCTGGGACACGCCAATTAGTATGATATGATACATTTAATATGTTATATATATGTGGATGTCCATCATCCACTTCGCATGATACTGCATGGTAAGAATTACAATTAGCATAATATGTTACCAATTGCAATTTGTTGTGGGGAGGATTAGCTAACATGCTAAGTAGTTGCAAAATAGCTATAAAGTAGTAAGTAGTTGCAAAGTTCCTGATTAGATAAAATGCTAAAGTTGTCCGTGATGAGATTCAAACACACAACCTTTGGGTTGCTAGATGTTCGCGTTACATGCCCACCTATCCACCCCACCCACCCACCCTACTTCCGTTTTTGCCTTAAGTAACCATCTGTCTTATGTAACCACAACATATCATACTCATTTGAGTGTCCCGGATGAACATTTACTATGTTACGTCTAATCTATGAGACCAGGCTGGACATGCACAGGTAGGTTTATGAGAGCTCTATGTAGTCCAGACGACTGTCTGCTGTTTGTCCGCAAAACGTTTTATTTTTATTTGTCCAATAGACTCATGTTTTAATTGCTGTTTGCAACTGTTTGGACTAATGATTACACCCCTGGTGTGAATATTATGTAAGCCTATCCTTTTCAACCAGTCTGAATATAATCAAAAACCCATCCACGCCTCTGATGGCCCATCAGCTAGAGACTGAGGTGGGACCATGTCAGAAGGTCTATGCACTAAACAGCAGCATCACTGAAGTGTATCAAATTGTAATATTGATATTAGATGAAGTAATCCATAATGTAATCAGCTGTTTTTAAGACTGTAACTGTAATCCAATTACACATAATAAAATGTTTAAAACATAATCCCTGTTACATGTAATCCTTTACTACCCATCCCTGCCTATATAGCACATTACATTTGAACAGAGTCGTAGAGTGAACTAAATAGGGTGTGGAATGGAATGGTGCCATTTGGGACATTACCCAGGACAGTGATAATAGCACGTACACAATCGCTTTTCACATGCAATTACAAAGGTGTGCTGATTCCCACAGGGAGAGATCACTGAAGGTACACAATGAGGTTGATTGAGTAATAACATCATGGCTGAGTCACACACTTATAATAAAAACTCACTATGAATCATTTCATGACAAGAAAGCATTCATTTACATTCTGGTATTTCAAAGTGACATTTGACCCTTTGACTTGAAATGGAAGTTTGTGAGGAGGAAGAAGGAAGAAATATGATCTGACATAGTTTCCATAAAGTTTGACCCGGCCGTCTCTAATCTCTGTTTTCTTTGAGCAATCAACTTTCCAATTGAATGATAGTTTAGGCTTACAACCCGTGGCACACACAAGAAGTATATGACATCACATCTCAGTTTCCATTGTATATTGCTTCAAGTTTGTAAGATTTTTATTTAGATCCTGTGTGAAATCATCATTCAGGATAGAGGTATGGTGACAGCTCTCTAACCTGGGGAAAACAAAGATGACCTGGCTGACGTGCAAACCGATATTTCATTTTTCAAATTGGTTAAAATTAGATGAGGGTTAAGGTAATGGTCAGTTATAGATTTTGGCTAGTCGGGCTGTCAATGGGATGTTGGTCAGACAAGTCCCCTTAGTCTCTCCCCTCTAACCCTGAGGTGCTACGATGATACTAGAGGAGGCTGGTGGGAGGAGCTATAGGAGTACAGGCTCATAATAAGGGCTGGAATGGAATTAGAGTGTTGCTGGATCGAATCCCAGAGCTGACAAGCCCCTGAGCAATGAAGGTACCCCCCCCCCCCCCCCCCCCGCGGAAGACACATTTCAGTTGAATACATTCAGTTGGACAACTGACTAGGTATCCCCATTCCGTTTCTCTTTCATAGCTAGAATGGAATCAATGGATCGGAGTCAAACGTGGTTTCCATCTGTTTGATACCGTTCCATATATTCCATTCCAGCCATTACAATGAACCTATCATCCTATAGCTCTTCCCACCAGCCTCCACTCGATAACACTATACCCCATAGTTACCCCACAGTGTACAGCAAAAAGAAGACATCTTATCACATGGTTTGGTACCATCTAGTGGATACCATGGAGAACTGCAACCAGAAGTGAAAATTCTCTGCTACTTTTCCTCCAATCATGGCTCCCTGTTGCATGATAGGCCCACTCATGATAGGCCCAAGCAACAAAATACTTCGAAAATAAGTTGTGCGTTGACATAATGAACATAGAACATAATCTGCATTGATCTCATGAAACTTTATTGAACAGCAGACAATATAAACAGAACAACCAACCCCATAGCTATCTAAAAGCTTAGCAATGCCTATTGCACCAAAACAACAACAACAATCTGTATTAGCCCACATCCCTTGAATAAATTCAATAGACATCATCCCCATATTGAAGATACATGAAATATGTCATAATAGAATCTTAATGCAATTTCTTATACTTGGGATGATGTTTAACTGGAGCGGACAGGCTGATAGATAGCACAGCAAATTCATTGTATCATCAAGCATGTATTTTTCACAGCTTCGCTCATGTGTGACACCTTCAAAGCTCCTTCTGCAGCTCCTATTGCAGCTCCTACTGCAGCTCCTACTGCAGCTCCTATTGCATCTCCTACTGCAGCTCCTATTGCATCTCCTACTGCAGCTCCTGCTGCAGCTCCTATTGCAGCTCCTATTGCATCTCCTACTGCAGCTCCGACTGCAGCTCCTATTGCAGCTCCTATTGCATCTCCTACTGCAGCTCCTACTGCAGCTCCTATTGCAGCTCCTATTGCAGCTCCTATTGCATCTCCTACTGCAGCTCCGACTGCAGCTCCTATTGCAGCTCCTATTGCATCTCCTACTGCAGCTCCTACTGCAGCTCCTATTGCAGATCATACTACAGCTCCGACTGCAGCTCATATTGCAGCTCCTACTGTAGCTCCTACTAATGAACCAACTCAACTGGTCCTCCAACTATTCCCATATTTATTTATTTTTTAAAATTTTATTTCACCTTTATTTAACCAGGTAGGAAAGTTGAGAACAAGTTCTCATTTACAATTGTGACCTGGCCAAGATAAAGCAAAGCAGTTCGACACATACAATGACACAGAGTTACACATGCAGTAAAAGAAACATACAGTCAATAATACAGTATAAACAAGTCTATATACGATGTGAGCAAATGAGGTGAGAGAAGGGAGGTAAAGGCAACAAAAAAAAGGCCATGGTGGCAAAGTCAATACAATATAGCAAGTTAAACACTGGAATGGTAGATTTGCAGTGGAAGAATGTGCAAAGTAGAAATAAAAATAATGGGGTGCAAAGGAGCAAAATAAATACAGTAGGGAAAGAGGTAGTTGTTTGGGCTAAATTATAGGTGGGCTATATACAGGTGCAGTAATCTGTGAGCTGCTCTGACAGTTGGTGCTTAAAGCTAGTGAGGGAGATAAGTGTTTCCAGTTTCAGAGATTTTTGCAGTTCGTTCCAGTCATTGGCAGCAGAGAACTGGAAGGAGAGGCGGCCAAAGAAAGAATTGGTTTTGGGGGTAACCAGAGAGATATACCTGCTGGAGCGCGTGCTACAGGTGGGTGATGCTATGGTGACCAGCGAGCTGAGATAAGGGGGGACTTTACCTAGCAGGGTCTTGTAGATGACATGGAGCCAGTGTGTTTGGCGACGAGTATGAAGCGAGGGCCAGCCAACGAGAGTGTACAGGTCGCAATGGTGGGTAGTTTATGGGGCTTTGGTGACAAAACGGATTGCACTGTGATAGACTGCATCCAATTTATTGAGTAGGGTATTGGAGGCTATTTTGTAAATGACATCGCCGAAGTCGAGGATTGGTAGGATGGTCAGTTTTACAAGGGTATGTTTGGCAGCAGAGGTGAAGGATGCTTTGTTGCGAAATAGGAAGTCAATTCTAGATTAACTTTGGATTGGAGATGTTTGATGTGGGTCTGGAAGGAGAGTTTACAGTCTAACCAGACACCTAGGTATTTGTAGTTGTCCACGTATTCTAAGTCAGAGCCGTCCAGAGTAGTGATGTTGGACAGGAAGCGATCGGTTGAAGCATGCATTTAGTTTTACTTGTATTTAAGAGCAATTGGAGGCCACGGAAGGAGAATTGTATGGCATTGAAGATTGCCTGGAGGGTTGTTAACACAGTGTCCAAAGAAGAGAGAGGTGGATCAGAGACTCACCAGTAGCAAGAGCGACATCATTGATGTATACAGAGAAGAGAGTCGGTCCAAGATTTGTACCCTGTGGCACCCCCATAGAGACTGCCAGAGGTGCGGACAGCAACCCATGACCAGCTCTGAAACCAGATTGCATAGCAGAGAAGGTATGGTGAGATTCTAAATGGTTGGTAATCTGTTTGTTGACTTGGCTTTCAAAGACCTTAGAAAGGCAGGGTAGGATAGGTATAGGTCTGTAGCAGTTTGGGTCAAGAGTGTCCCCCCCTTTGAAGAGGGGGATGACCGCAGCTGCTTTCCAATCTTTGGGAATCTCAGACGACACGAAAGAGAGGTTGAACAGGCTAGTAATAGGGATGGCAACAATTTCGGCAGATAATTTTAGAAAGAAAGGGTCCAGATTGTCTAGCCCGGCTGATTTGTAGGGGTCCAGAATTTGCAGCTTTCAGAACATCAGCTTACTGGATTTGGGAGAAGGAGAAATGGGGAAGGCTTGGGCGAGTTGCTGTGGGGGGTGCAGTGTTGTTGACCAGGGTAGGAGTAGCCAGGTGGAAAGCATGGCCAGCCGTAGAAAAATGCTGATTGAAATTCTCAATTGTAGTGGGTGTATCAGTGGTGACAGTGTTTCCTATCTTCAGTGCAGTGGGCAGCTGGGAGGAGGTGTTCTTATTCTCCATGGACTTTACAGTGTCCCAGAACTTTTTTGAGTTAGTGTTGCAGGAAGCAAATTTCTGCTTGAAAAAGCTAGCCTTGGCTTTTCTAACTGCCTGTGTATAATGGTTTCTAGCTTCCCTGAACAGCTTCATATCACGGGGGCTGTTCGATGCTAATGCAGAACGCCATAGGATGTTTTTGTGTTGGTTAAGGGCAGTCAGGTCTGGGGAGAACCAAGGGCTATATCTGTTCCTGGTTCTACATTTCTTGAATGGGGCATGCTTATTTAAGATGGTTAGGAAGGCATTTAAAAAAAATAACCAGGCATCCTCTACTGACAGGATGAGATCAATATCCTTCCAGGATACCCCAGCCAGGTTGATTAGAAAGGCCTGCTCGCTGAAGTGTTTCAGAGAGTGTTTGACAGTGATGAGTGGAGGTCGTTTGACCGCTGACCCATTACGGATGCAGGAAATTAGGCAGTGATCGCTGAGATATTGGTTGAAGACAGCAGAGGTGTATTTAGAGGGCAAGTTGGTTAGGATGATATCTATGAGGGTGCCCGTGTTTACGGCTTTGGGGAGGTACCTGGTAGGTTCATTTATTAATTTGTGTGAGATTGAGGGCATCAAGCTTAGATTGTAGGATGGCTGGGGTGTTAAGCATGTGCCAGTTTAGGTCGCCTAGCAGCACAAGCTCTGAAGATAGATGGGGGGCAATCAGTTCACATATGGTGTAGCAGCTCCACATGCAGGAACCATGTCTGCTCCAACACCTGCTCTTAACAAACCCAATTATGTTCTCCCCATCAGACGACCGAGGCGGGCGTCTGGCAAAAACCTCTACAGTCCTCTCTCAATCTGTAGAAATAGACAGAGTTGAGGCAGAGGTCAACAATGACCCATGGATAAAGTCTATAGTCATGTTGAATGGAGGGGGTCGCTACACCAGTGGAGGCTGGTGGGAGGAGCTATAAGAGAACAGGCTCATTGTAATGGCTGGAATGGCATAAATGGAACGGAGTCAAACGTGGTTTCCATATATTTGATGTGTTTGATACCGTTCCAATTATTCCATTCCAGTCATTGCAATGAGCTCGTCCTCCTAGCCCACAGATTGCCTGGAGGGTTGTTAACACAGTGTCCAAAGAAGAGAGAGGTGGATCAGAGACTCACCAGTAGCAAGAGCGACATCATTGATGTATACAGAGAAGAGAGTCGGTCCAAGATTTGTACCCTGTGGCACCCCCATAGAGACTGCCAGAGGTGCGGACAGCAACCCATGACCAGCTCTGAAACCAGATTGCATAGCAGAGAAGGTATGGTGAGATTCTAAATGGTTGGTAATCTGTTTGTTGACTTGGCTTTCAAAGACCTTAGAAAGGCAGGGTAGGATAGGTATAGGTCTGTAGCAGTTTGGGTCAAGAGTGTCCCCCCCTTTGAAGAGGGGGATGACCGCAGCTGCTTTCCAATCTTTGGGAATCTCAGACGACACGAAAGAGAGGTTGAACAGGCTAGTAATAGGGATGGCAACAATTTCGGCAGATAATTTTAGAAAGAAAGGGTCCAGATTGTCTAGCCCGGCTGATTTGTAGGGGTCCAGAATTTGCAGCTTTCAGAACATCAGCTTACTGGATTTGGGAGAAGGAGAAATGGGGAAGGCTTGGGCGAGTTGCTGTGGGGGGTGCAGTGTTGTTGACCAGGGTAGGAGTAGCCAGGTGGAAAGCATGGCCAGCCGTAGAAAAATGCTGATTGAAATTCTCAATTATAGTGGATGTATCAGTGGTGACAGTGTTTCCTATCTTCAGTGCAGTGGGCAGCTGGGAGGAGGTGTTCTTATTCTCCATGGACTTTACAGTGTCCCAGAACTTTTTTGAGTTAGTGTTGCAGGAAGCAAATTTCTGCTTGAAAAAGCTAGCCTTGGCTTTTCTAACTGCCTGTGTATAATGGTTTCTAGCTTCCCTGAACAGCTGCATATCACGGGGGCTGTTCGATGCTAATGCAGAACGCCATAGGATGTTTTTGTGTTGGTTAAGGGCAGTCAGGTCTGGGGAGAACCAAGGGCTATATCTGTTCCTGGTTCTAAATTTCTTGAATGGGGCATGCTTATTTAAGATGGTTAGGAAGGCATTTAAAAAAAATAACCAGGCATCCTCTACTGACAGGATGAGATCAATATCCTTCCAGGATACCCCAGCCAGGTTGATTAGAAAGGCCTGCTCGCTGAAGTGTTTCAGAGAGTGTTTGACAGTGATGAGTGGAGGTCGTTTGACCGCTGACCCATTACGGATGCAGGAAATTAGGCAGTGATCGCTGAGATATTGGTTGAAGACAGCAGAGGTGTATTTAGAGGGCAAGTTGGTTAGGATGATATCTATGAGGGTGCCCGTGTTTACGGCTTTGGGGAGGTACCTGGTAGGTTCATTTATTAATTTGTGTGAGATTGAGGGCATCAAGCTTAGATTGTAGGATGGCTGGGGTGTTAAGCATGTGCCAGTTTAGGTCGCCTAGCAGCACAAGCTCTGAAGATAGATGGGGGGCAATCAGTTCACATATGGTGTAGCAGCTCCACATGCAGGAACCATGTCTGCTCCAACACCTGCTCTTAACAAACCCAATTATGTTCTCCCCATCAGACGACCGAGGCGGGCGTCTGGCAAAAACCTCTACAGTCCTCTCTCAATCTGTAGAAATAGACAGAGTTGAGGCAGAGGTCAACAATGACCCATGGATAAAGTCTATAGTCATGTTTAATGGAGGGGGTCGCTACACCAGTGGAGGCTGGTGGGAGGAGCTATAAGAGAACAGGCTCATTGTAATGGCTGGAATGGCATAAATGGAACGGAGTCAAACGTGGTTTCCATATATTTGATGTGTTTGATACCGTTCCAATTATTCCATTCCAGTCATTGCAATGAGCTCGTCCTCCTAGCCCACAGATTGCCTGGAGGGTTGTTAACACAGTGTCCAAAGAAGAGAGAGGTGGATCAGAGACTCACCAGTAGCAAGAGCGACATCATTGATGTATACAGAGAAGAGAGTCGGTCCAAGATTTGTACCCTGTGGCACCCCCATAGAGACTGCCAGAGGTGCGGACAGCAACCCATGACCAGCTCTGAAACCAGATTGCATAGCAGAGAAGGTATGGTGAGATTCTAAATGGTTGGTAATCTGTTTGTTGACTTGGCTTTCAAAGACCTTAGAAAGGCAGGGTAGGATAGGTATAGGTCTGTAGCAGTTTGGGTCAAGAGTGTCCCCCCCTTTGAAGAGGGGGATGACCGCAGCTGCTTTCCAATCTTTGGGAATCTCAGACGACACGAAAGAGAGGTTGAACAGGCTAGTAATAGGGATGGCAACAATTTCGGCAGATAATTTTAGAAAGAAAGGGTCCAGATTGTCTAGCCCGGCTGATTTGTAGGGGTCCAGAATTTGCAGCTTTCAGAACATCAGCTTACTGGATTTGGGAGAAGGAGAAATGGGGAAGGCTTGGGCGAGTTGCTGTGGGGGGTGCAGTGTTGTTGACCAGGGTAGGAGTAGCCAGGTGGAAAGCATGGCCAGCCGTAGAAAAATGCTGATTGAAATTCTCAATTATAGTGGATGTATCAGTGGTGACAGTGTTTCCTATCTTCAGTGCAGTGGGCAGCTGGGAGGAGGTGTTCTTATTCTCCATGGACTTTACAGTGTCCCAGAACTTTTTTGAGTTAGTGTTGCAGGAAGCAAATTTCTGCTTGAAAAAGCTAGCCTTGGCTTTTCTAACTGCCTGTGTATAATGGTTTCTAGCTTCCCTGAACAGCTGCATATCACGGGGGCTGTTCGATGCTAATGCAGAACGCCATAGGATGTTTTTGTGTTGGTTAAGGGCAGTCAGGTCTGGGGAGAACCAAGGGCTATATCTGTTCCTGGTTCTACATTTCTTGAATGGGGCATGCTTATTTAAGATGGTTAGGAAGGCATTTAAAAAAAATAACCAGGCATCCTCTACTGACAGGATGAGATCAATATCCTTCCAGGATACCCCAGCCAGGTTGATTAGAAAGGCCTGCTCGCTGAAGTGTTTCAGAGAGTGTTTGACAGTGATGAGTGGAGGTCGTTTGACCGCTGACCCATTACGGATGCAGGAAATTAGGCAGTGATCGCTGAGATATTGGTTGAAGACAGCAGAGGTGTATTTAGAGGGCAAGTTGGTTAGGATGATATCTATGAGGGTGCCCGTGTTTACGGCTTTGGGGAGGTACCTGGTAGGTTAATTTATTAATTTGTGTGAGATTGAGGGCATCAAGCTTAGATTGTAGGATGGCTGGGGTGTTAAGCATGTGCCAGTTTAGGTCGCCTAGCAGCACAAGCTCTGAAGATAGATGGGGGGCAATCAGTTCACATATGGTGTAGCAGCTCCACATGCAGGAACCATGTCTGCTCCAACACCTGCTCTTAACAAACCCAATTATGTTCTCCCCATCAGACGACCGAGGCGGGCGTCTGGCAAAAACCTCTACAGTCCTCTCTCAATCTGTAGAAATAGACAGAGTTGAGGCAGAGGTCAACAATGACCCATGGATAAAGTCTATAGTCATGTTTAATGGAGGGGGTCGCTACACCAGTGGAGGCTGGTGGGAGGAGCTATAAGAGAACAGGCTCATTGTAATGGCTGGAATGGCATAAATGGAACGGAGTCAAACGTGGTTTCCATATATTTGATGTGTTTGATACCGTTCCAATTATTCCATTCCAGTCATTGCAATGAGCTCGTCCTCCTAGCCCACAGATTGCCTGGAGGGTTGTTAACACAGTGTCCAAAGAAGAGAGAGGTGGATCAGAGACTCACCAGTAGCAAGAGCGACATCATTGATGTATACAGAGAAGAGAGTCGGTCCAAGATTTGTACCCTGTGGCACCCCCATAGAGACTGCCAGAGGTGCGGACAGCAACCCATGACCAGCTCTGAAACCAGATTGCATAGCAGAGAAGGTATGGTGAGATTCTAAATGGTTGGTAATCTGTTTGTTGACTTGGCTTTCAAAGACCTTAGAAAGGCAGGGTAGGATAGGTATAGGTCTGTAGCAGTTTGGGTCAAGAGTGTCCCCCCCTTTGAAGAGGGGGATGACCGCAGCTGCTTTCCAATCTTTGGGAATCTCAGACGACACGAAAGAGAGGTTGAACAGGCTAGTAATAGGGATGGCAACAATTTCGGCAGATAATTTTAGAAAGAAAGGGTCCAGATTGTCTAGCCCGGCTGATTTGTAGGGGTCCAGAATTTGCAGCTTTCAGAACATCAGCTTACTGGATTTGGGAGAAGGAGAAATGGGGAAGGCTTGGGCGAGTTGCTGTGGGGGGTGCAGTGTTGTTGACCAGGGTAGGAGTAGCCAGGTGGAAAGCATGGCCAGCCGTAGAAAAATGCTGATTGAAATTCTCAATTATAGTGGATGTATCAGTGGTGACAGTGTTTCCTATCTTCAGTGCAGTGGGCAGCTGGGAGGAGGTGTTCTTATTCTCCATGGACTTTACAGTGTCCCAGAACTTTTTTGAGTTAGTGTTGCAGGAAGCAAATTTCTGCTTGAAAAAGCTAGCCTTGGCTTTTCTAACTGCCTGTGTATAATGGTTTCTAGCTTCCCTGAACAGCTGCATATCACGGGGGCTGTTCGATGCTAATGCAGAACGCCATAGGATGTTTTTGTGTTGGTTAAGGGCAGTCAGGTCTGGGGAGAACCAAGGGCTATATCTGTTCCTGGTTCTACATTTCTTGAATGGGGCATGCTTATTTAAGATGGTTAGGAAGGCATTTAAAAAAAATAACCAGGCATCCTCTACTGACAGGATGAGATCAATATCCTTCCAGGATACCCCAGCCAGGTTGATTAGAAAGGCCTGCTCGCTGAAGTGTTTCAGAGAGTGTTTGACAGTGATGAGTGGAGGTCGTTTGACCGCTGACCCATTACGGATGCAGGAAATTAGGCAGTGATCGCTGAGATATTGGTTGAAGACAGCAGAGGTGTATTTAGAGGGCAAGTTGGTTAGGATGATATCTATGAGGGTGCCCGTGTTTACGGCTTTGGGGAGGTACCTGGTAGGTTCATTTATTAATTTGTGTGAGATTGAGGGCATCAAGCTTAGATTGTAGGATGGCTGGGGTGTTAAGCATGTGCCAGTTTAGGTCGCCTAGCAGCACAAGCTCTGAAGATAGATGGGGGGCAATCAGTTCACATATGGTGTAGCAGCTCCACATGCAGGAACCATGTCTGCTCCAACACCTGCTCTTAACAAACCCAATTATGTTCTCCCCATCAGACGACCGAGGCGGGCGTCTGGCAAAAACCTCTACAGTCCTCTCTCAATCTGTAGAAATAGACAGAGTTGAGGCAGAGGTCAACAATGACCCATGGATAAAGTCTATGGTCATGTTGAATGGAGGGGGTCGCTACACCAGTGGAGGCTGGTGGGAGGAGCTATAAGAGAACAGGCTCATTGTAATGGCTGGAATGGCATAAATGGAACGGAGTCAAACGTGGTTTCCATATATTTGATGTGTTTGATACCGTTCCAATTATTCCATTCCAGTCATTGCAATGAGCTCGTCCTCCTATATCTCCCCCCACCAGCCTATTCACTACACCAATGAGATGTTCCAGGAGGCAAAGAGAGTGATTGAAGAAGAGAAAATATATATATATATATATATAAAAAAAATGGAATATCTACATAGGCGTACAGAGGCCCATTATCAGCAACCATCACTCCTATGTTTCAATGGCACGCTGTGTTAGCTAATCGAAGTTATAGCCACAGTCTAGGACATTTACGGTCATTAGTTAAAACATTTTTATTTTATCTACTTAAAATGTATAACATTTTTGTTACTGATGCTGTTCTGTGGCCAAACATTTTGGAATGTTTGCCACAAATAAAAGTATTAAAAACACATATTTACTTAATTTCACAATCTCCATATCTCTAAACTTTTTGCAACTGGTTTAAATGTAGTTAGGCCCAGAGCCTTCTGTTCACGCAAACAGGACAGACCCAATAAACAAGCTCTTAAATCTTTTCATTGTTCAAACTTGAAAGTGAAAATCTGTCTGAAAAGTTCTTCGAACTCTGTCGATCAGTTTATGGAGGATAACAATGTGCAGAGGCTGGTTCAGAAAGGTGGGGTTGGATACCACATGTTCAATCACCATGACACCAGCAACAATAATCAGATTAGAGAACTTTTTAGGAAAAATAGAAACCAGACTGATAAAAACAGATTAGCTGGTCATGGCACTGGAGAAATGCAGCTACAGTAGTTACATTATCATCACTGCAGCAATTCTGATTGGCTGATGATAGTAAAGTGTTTGGCAAACAGTTTGAAAACATGACCTTGACCTCCCGGGTGGCGCAGTTGTGCGACAGAGCCTGGGCGCGAACCCAGAGTCTCTGATAGCACAGCTGGCGCTGCAGTACAGCTTGGTCGGTAGGGATGTCTTTGTCTCATCGTGCACCAGCGACTCCTGTGGCGGGCCGGGCGCAGTGCACGCTAACCAAGGTTGCCAGGTGCACAGTGTTTCCTCCGGCACATTGGTGCGGCTGGCTTCCGGGTTGGATGCGCGCTGTGTTAAGAAGAAGTGCGGCTAGGTTGGGTTGTGTATCGGAGGACGCATGACTTTCAACCTTCGTCTCTCCCGAGCCCGTACGGGAGTTGTAGCGATGAGACAAGATAGTAGCTACCACAACAATTGGATACCACGAAATTGGGGAGAAAAAGGGGTAAAAAATTTAATTAAATAAATAAAATAAAAAAAGGGATGGGAGGGACAGTGACAGGGCAGGAGGGGTGGTGGCCAGGACAGGAGGGATGGGAGGGACAGAAGGGACAGTGGTAGGGACGGGAGGGGTGGCTCCACAGCAGCACAGCACACCCTCCTTAGTGATGTTGCTGAAACCTAATCAACACCGTCTCTCTAGCAACACAGCACACCCTCCTTAGTGATGTTGCTGAAACCTCATCAACACCGTCTCTCCAGCAACACAGCACACCCTCCTTAGTGATGTAGCTGAACCCTCATCAACACCGTCTCTCCAGCAGCACAGCACACCCTCCTTAGTGATGTAGCTGAACCCTCATCAACACCGTCTCTCCAGCAACACAGCACACCCTCCTTAGTGATGTAGCTGAACCCTCATCAACACCGTCTCTCCAGCAACACAGCACAGCCTCCTTTGCTTTGTAGCTCAACCCTCAGCAGCCCCGTCTTTCCAGCAACACAGAGACAATAAACACACTGCATTGGTCTTGCTGGTACCTTCAAATCAAAATTCATGAAACGTGGTGGGGAAAATATGTTGTTCTAACGTTTTCTTTGTCAACATGAGCCCTGTGTTGTATAATGCTGAACCATTGACCAATAGTGTCTTCTAGTGGTGCTTTCTGAGAGTGAGTCACACGTGAACTGGTGGGCAGGATTGTAAAGTAAGTCGTCTCTGATTCACTCAGACACTAACTGCTAGGCTGTTCAGGCCTCAAGCCACCCAGTCCAACAAACAAGGTCACACCACCTTATGGAACAGTAGCATCTATCCGAAATTGACTCAGGTAGCCATCTTCCTTGACAGGATGGAAAGGAACTGTAAAGATGCTGTTGTATTTCAGAAGACAATGAAACACAAAATTTGACCTCTCTCGCATCAGTTAAATTCAAAAGCGTTTAATTGGTACTACATTTGAGAAGTGATGTTACAAAGCTTTTCACATTTTCCACAGGTGAGAAGTGAACAAATTCACATGAATATGACCCGGAGTGAGAGACTAGATCAGGTCCCGGTTTCCCAAAAGCATCTTAAGGCCACATTCATTGAACTTAGCCTTAAAGCTGCAATCAGCAGTAGACACAATAAAAAGTGGCCTCCTCACCGCTGGTTCAGGTAAAAAGCTGAGGGATCAAATCAAATCGAAGGGATGGGGCTGGAGAACTATAAGGACTGATCATACATGATATCAAAATTAGAGTTTTAACAACATTTTGAGGGTATATAGTGTTTGTTTAAATGTCCATTGTTTACAAATACTGGTGTAAAACAAGCTTATATTTTGGTTCTGATGGGGTATGACAGTTAATCTAAGCTCATGAGGCATGTATGAATTATATTATTCAAGAATTAATGGGTACATATCAACTTCTAAGTCCAAAAATGGATGCAGCAACTGCTGATTGCCCTAACCTTTGATGCTTGCAGATCTGAAACGGTCTGGATAGGCATAACCAGTGTAGTAGTGGTGGAGTTCCACCATATTGCCTACTCCTTACGTATCTGCAAACATGCTAAGGTTAGATCCACGTACTGGTTAGTACCAAGGGCGTAGGGGTAGGGAGCATATTGGGACCAACTGCAAGACAAGAGTTGGGCAAACTGAGAGGAGTAAATTAATGACCAGACAAATACCATATACCAAGTACCTGTGCTACTTGTCAGGTGTCAGTGCTGTTATCCAATCAACAGACAACAGAATGATCAGGTGCCAATGCTGTTACCTAATAAAAAAAGACAACAGAACAGTGAGTGCTTTTACTTAATCAACAGAACTGTCAGGTGTGTGTTGTTCCCTAATCAACAGAACTGTCAGGTGTGTGTTGTTCCCTAATCAACAGAACTGTCAGGTGTGTGTTGTTCCCTAATCAACAGAACTGTCAGGTGTCAGTGTTATTCCCTAATCAACAGAACTGTCAGGTGTCAGTGTTATTCCCTAATCAACAGAACTGTCAGGTGTCAGTTTTATTCCCTAATCAACAGAACTGTCAGGTGTCGGTACTGCACACAAATGCAACCTGAGAACACTGCTTTAGTGAAGACACATTAAGCAGCACAGGCCAGTGATGTCCGATTTTTGCTTAATAAATGCTATTAGTGGTGCCATAGTAAAAATGTCAATATGTTTCAACATTAGATAACCTGCAGCATAGTCTGGGCTGGCTAATGCTAGAACAGAATGGCATCCAGGCTATAGATTGTTTCACATCTATAAAAAAAACCACAGTCTCGTCGGTATGAAATGCATTGAGCACCTATGATACTCTCTCGCTCTCTCGTTAACAGGTCCACACTATCTAAGGGAGATTAGAAGTTCCCCCCATTTCAGGTAAACAAAGCACAGGATTCAAAAGAAAACAGCAACAGAAATGCTTTTAATGTAATTGTGATTTGAATGACAGTAGCCCCGAGCGAGGCTAGTCGGTTTAACAGAATGAGAGAGTATATTGCATAGGTTGTTAATACCGGACAGTATAGTATGGAAACCCAGTAAAAACAATCCAACTGCCAAGATGACTCTCACACACTAAAATACCCCTTATTAAGCACTGATCAAAGACCAATCTAGCCTTTCAGCTCCTGATGGCTGAAGTTTGTACTTAGAGTCTTCTACCTTTCAGTCTCTGCAGTTGGGAAATACATGATTTGATATTGGATTACTATGGAAAAACAAAAACGGGCCATGTTGTTATAACAAATAACACTAGCCATGATAGAAAACTTTGCCACAGCATCCTAGACCTGTATACAGAAAGGCAGACAATGTCGTCTTCTCCCCCTCCATCTATACAAATGCTTTGAACATTCAAAAATGCTACATTGCTCGACAGATCCGTGACCTGCTAGTGAAAAACGTATTTTCTGAAAATGTGTATAGATCTATTTTGTAAAGAAATTGTAATTCAATAACTTGAAGTGCAAATTTCAGATTCTCTAAAATGTAATATTAATAAGAGCAAGTAACTATTTTGGCTAAAATATAAATAAACACACAATTCAAGCAAATACTTCTCCATTAAAAAACATTTAAATAATTGTCAAATATTGCATTTTACCAAACCATACTTAGTGACGCTCTGTTCAATAAGCCAGGTTATCATGGATCAGTTAAAGCCTTAAGTCAAATTGTTGCACAACAGGAGTAGAGATTTGCCTCATGGTGGCATAGCTAGAAAAAAACAGCCTCCCTGAGCAAAGTCACATCAACACTACAATTCAAATATTGAATAAAACACTCAAAGCTTGGCAAAACACACCATGCATCCTTCATGTTCTTCTTTTAGATTAAATTCACAATGAAAACAAAGTATTTGTCCCAAATGGCACCGTAATCCCCAATAGTGCACTACTTTTAACTAGGACCCATAGGGCTCTGGTCAATACTAGTGCACTATTTAGGGAACGTGGTGCATTTGGGAAGCACACTAGAGCCCCATAAATCAGTCATATTGAATCATATGTAACAAAAGCAGTACTAGTGTTTCTGGGAAGTCACTTACTGTTATTATAAATGACTGTCAAAGGATATAGAATAAACATACAGCCCCACTAACCCATTGCATTTCACACATTCCTAACAATCAAATATGTATTCTAACAGGTCTACAAAACTCAAGTCCATCTATAGATTCTAGCTATTGCACAACAAGAAACTGTATTATTATAGTTTGAACTGGTCTGTCTGGTGACAAGGCAAGTCATCTCACAGTCAATAATAAGTTCATGTTTTGGTTAAATAGCTCACATCTACTTTGCTCTCAAAAGTACAACGGCCCACCACTAGACTAGCAGTTTTACTTAGCTCAGTATACCACCACATGTAAAATTCTTCAATGCATTGGCTTACATATTGATACCTAGTTTGCTTCATTGCAGGAAGGAATGATATACACCTTCGCATCACTCAAACGATAACCTTTGAATCATTTATGTGATGTTCGTGGATCAAGCCTCAATTTCCCCTGAAACCTATCATACTGTATTCTGGTCCCAGATCTGTTGTTGCTCTTGTCAGCTCCATTACTCATTGTCAAGCCAAATATGGTTTGACACAATCAGAGACAATGAGTTGGCATGATAGCACAAACAGACTGGCACTCAGGCCAACCATACCACCCATTGGCAGAAAATGTATTTCTCAGGAGTTCCAGGAGTAATATTTTGCCTGCTGAAGTGAGCTGTGGTAAGAGTATTGAGAACAGGCGCAGAATCAGAGCACATTGAGAATGTATACATAGGTCTCGAGATAAAGCAGGACCAAAGACCATTATTACACGGACTTGACTTCACAGACACTAAAAAGACAGCTTATAATACTTTTCTAAAATAGGCAACAAAAAAGTAGCAGTTAAATAAATATTTGGGAGAAGCACAAAGAAAATGTCCTCATTTACTTTTCCACGTCTTTGAGTAGTGACTCACAGCAGGTTCCCAAGGTTGAACAGAGTGAAAGGTGAAGTGTCTGACCACCCACATCTACCTGGGGTGCATTCATTAGTGCCAGTGTAGTAAAATATCTTACAATGAAAACAATAATTTCTATTGGACAAATTCAGATAGGCCCTTCCCCGTTTTAATCCATTTGCTTCCTACTTAATACACCCCTGTACCTCTACACTCTACTGACGGTGATAAGCACAACCGTTGCCCTCTAACATCACCTGGGGCTTAATCATTCAGAAAGATGAAGAGTAACAAAACGTTCAGATAAAAATACATCATTTAGAACATACATTATTCTTTGTCAGAGAGAATCCATGTCAGTTCTATATGTTACATTTCTATCTAAATTTAAGTCATTTATTAGAATCTCTTATCCAGAGGGACTTACAGTAGTGAGGGCATACATTTCCATACTGTTACCCTGTGGGAATGTTGCAGATGGTGCCACACGGGAAACTCTGCAACATTCTGAACCTTTCAACCTTTTGAACACACCCCTGGCTAGTACTGAATCCTGGTTCCCTCGACACACAACAGTTAGGGTGCATGTTCACAGGCAGCCCTGTCTTCAACCAAATGATACGGACTTGACTGCTTGCCCTGAAGTCATTCGCCTTTGATGAAATGTAGCAATTTAAGGAAACAAATGAAACTGTAATTGATATTTAAATATCGCAAAACATACAAAAGCTGATTTTAAAGTGTAAACATTGTTTTGATGCCTGATGGTCATTTTTTTTTGTACATGGATAAATTTTAAATAAATCATGTAGGTCTTAACTATAAATTGTTCTTATTAAAATGTAAAAAACAACAATTCTTATAATTGTTATAATCATGTTAACATTGTTCTATTTTCTGTGGTATAAATAGATATATCTGTCACATCTCCATCTTCTGAACTCTTACATTTACACATCTTCTCCGGCTTTGACTTTTCAAGGCAAAAACAATACTCGTCACAGCCGTGCAGACACACACACACACACACACACACCTACATACAAATGCACACGCCTACACACAAAACGCACACACACCGTTTGTGCAGTGTCTACGTGCGGTTGAGTGTCTGGAAGATTCTGGAGATCTGCAGCATAACAGGCCCAGTCTCAGGGTCGTTCATCCACTGGGTGCTGTTCAGAGGGTTCTCCAACATGTCCTCAAACGCTGCATAAAGACAACAAGGGTTTTAGAGGCTAACCTGCTGTGTGACCCTACAGTACACACAACAGAAAACATAATCAAATGGTAACACATTAAAAAGCCCCTTGTGTTTGTGTGTAACAGCTGTCGCTCCTACCCAGCAGTGTTTTGGGGTTGGTGAGGCCCAGCTGGACCACGGGGTTCTCCAGGATGGCCTGGAACAGAGGACTGTTGGTGTCGATGCCTTTATCCAGGTCCTCTGGAGACGGCTTCCTGTCCCCCAGCAGCCACTCACACTGCAGGATGACAACACGATAAGCAACCAGCAGCCACTCACTCTGCAAACACGTTAACCGATCAGCAACCACTTACTCACACAGAGGGACAACAAGATGTTTAGATCAGTTAGTCAACTCCTCTGAAACTAGGATGGTCAATAGAGAATCAGGTCTCTATCCCAATGACAACATGGCCAAAGGGCGTGAAAAGCAGTTAAATCATTCCTTCCTCTCTTGTATAAATTTATTTATTCTGCATCTAGAATGTCTCATTGAATACAAGACGAACGCATCATATAGATAGAAGATAGAGTGCTCCTGAAAGACCTAAGTGTCATATACTTCATGCTAGCAGATACCTATAGACTTCCAGTCATTGCGCTAACGGTAGTTAGCATTGGCTCTCGAAACTCCCTCCAACTTCCTTCAAACTGGACAGACATAGAAATGGTATCCACAAGTTAATCTGACTATGGGGTAGTATCCCTTTAAACTTACCGCAGCGTCCTGTTGGTTGTTGTTGACTCTCAGAGCATCGACCACCTCCTTCTCATCGAAACCCATCTCCATTAAAGCAATGACTGCCTGCAGAGTTAGACAGCAAAGAGTCTACTCATTCATCTGTGTGAGTTGACAGTTTATATAGTCAATACTTTCATTCCACAAGACATTTGTCATTCTAACAAGCTTTTGTAACAATATGATCAATAGAGTCTTATCACACCACAAGTCCAATAATCACAACACAGGTAGCATTCAGCAACCGAGTCCATAACTGAACGGCATCACATTACAAACACTTTGTGTAAGCTAGCTACATGTATCAGTGTTAGCTTGGTACATCCCAGGCCAGGACATTGGGACCCAAAGTGACACTCACCCGTGAGTCGGGCCTGAACTCTCTTTTCCTTCGGATTCTCTTGAAGATCTCAGTGAGCTCATCCTGCCTGGCTCCGGTGACAGCGTCGTCTGTGCTGGTCTGGGAGAGGGTGCGGAGGAGGCTGGGACGGAAGGCGGAGGCCGAGATAGAATGGACCAGGGGGGGAGCTGTGGCCCCTACTGCTCCTGGGGTGTCCTGGCCAGGCAGGGGGGTGTCCACCGTGGGGTCATCTACGTGCTCAATCAGCCACTCCATGGCCTGGGTCACCGACATGCTGCAGGATGGAGGCAGTGAAGGAGGGGCATGGTTAAAACTGTTGTTTCTGTAGTTTCACACTCTTCAGTTCAGATATGGCTCTCTTGTTGTGATTCAAACAACTGGCGATTCTGTATACACTTCACTGATATGACCACTGACCAGTAACATGGACATAAGACTACACTCGTTGTGTCAGTGATTCTGATGTAGAGTCTGACTCCTGCTGCCGCTAAGTATAATTGATTGTGACTCACTGATTGAGTCTGAGAGCTTTGATGGCTCTGCTCTCAGGGAAACCCATCTCAGTCAGCTGCTGAAGGGCCGTCTCATCCACCCGGTCCTCATCATCCTCATCCAGCATGGCTGACAATCACACACAGACACACATTGTTAGTGAACTGGAATAATAGTATAATACACTTGTCACTCATGAACAGCCTTGGTCAGTATTCCAAAATGGTGTAGCTGGTCCGCACTCAAAAAGGAGATTCAAGGTTTCTTTTTAGTATTTATTTAATTTAGGGGTAGGTAGATGGACAAATGTTTCAGCCTTAGTTAGTGTCATTCAAAAATAACAATATATACTCTTTATATACAAAAGTATGTGAACACCCCTTCAAAATTTGTGGATTCGGCTATTTCAGCCACACCCGTTGCTGACAGGTGTATAACGTCGAGCACACAGCCATGCAATCTCCATTGACAAACATTGGCAGTAGAATGGCTTTAATGAAGAGCTCAGTGACTTTCAACATGGCACCGTCATAGGATGCCACCTTTCCAACAAGTCAGTTCCTCAAATTTCTGCCCTGCTAAAGCTGCCCCAGTCAACTGTAAGCGCTGTTATTGTGAAGTGGAAACATCTAGGAGCAGCAACGGCTCAGCCGTGATGCGGTAGGCCACACAAGCTCACAGAACAGGACCGCAGACTTCTGAAGCACATAGTGAGTAAAAATCATGTTCTCGGTTGCAACACTCACTACAGAGTTCCAAACTGCCTCTGGAAGCAACGCCAGCACAATAACTGTTCATAGAAAGCTTAATGAAATGTGATTCCATGGCCGAGCAGCCGCACACAAGCCTAAGATTACCACGCGCAATGCCAACCGCCAGCTGGAGTGGTGTACGCCACTGTACTCTGGGGCAGTGGAATCACGTTTCACCATCTGGCAGTTCAGCGGAGAAATCTGGGTTTGGCGGATGCCAGGAGAACACTACTTGCCTCGATTCATAGTGCCAACTGTAAAGTTTAGTGGAGGAGGAATAATGGTCTAGGGCTGTTTTTCATGGTTTTTGGCTAGGCCCCTTAGTTCCAGTGAAGGGAAATCTTAACACTACAGCATACAATGACATTCTAGACTATTCTGTGCTTCCAACTTTGTGGCAACAGATTGGGGAAGGCCCTTTCTTGTTTAAGCATGACAATGCCCTCGTGCACAAAACGAGATCCATACAGAAATGGTTTGTTGAGATCAGTGTGGAAGAACTTGACTGGCCTGCACAGAGCCCTGACCTTAACTCCATCGAACACCTTTGGGATGAATTCGAACGCTGAATGCGAGTCAGGCATAATCGCCCAACATCAGTGCCTGACCTCACGAACGCAAATGGCTGAATGGAAGCAAGTCCCAGCAGCAATGTTGCAACACCTAGTGGGAAACCTTGCCAGAAGCACGGAGACTGTTATAGCAGCAAGGTGCAGACCAACTCCATTTTAATGCCCATGATGCTGCCACCCCCATGCTTCACGGTTGGGATGGTGTTCTTCAGCTTGCAAGCCTCCCCCTTTTTCCTCCAAACATAACGGTTGGTCAAACGGTTCTATTTTTGTTTCATCAGACCAGAGGACATTTCTCCAAAAAGCACAATCTTTGTCCCCATGTGCAGTTGAAAACCATAGTCTGGCTTTTTTATGGCGGTTTTTGAGCAGTGGCCTTGCTGAGCGGCCTTTCAGGTTATGTCAATATTGGACTGGTTTTACTGTGGATATAGATACTTTTGTACCTGTTTCCTCCAGCATCTTCACAAGGTCATTTGCTGTTGTTCTGGGATTGATTTGCACTTCTCGCACCAAAGTACGCTCATCTCTAGGAGACAGAACGCATCTCCTTCCTGAGCAATAAGACGGCTGCGTGCTCCCATGGTGTTTATACTGGGGTACTATTATTTTACAGATGAAGGCAGAACCTTCAGGCGTTTGGAAATTGCTCCCAAGAATGAACCAGACTTGTGGAGGTCTACAGTTTTTTTCTGAGGTCTTGGCTGATTTCTTTTGATTTTCCCATGATGTCAAGCAAAGAGGCACGGAAGGTAGGTTTGAAGGTAGGCCTTGAAATACATCCACAGGTACACCACCAATTGACTCAAATGAAGTCAATTTGCCTATCAGAAGCTTCTAAAGCCATGACATAATTTTCTGGAATTTTCCAAGTTGTTTAAAGGCACAGTCAACTTAGTGTATGTAAACTTCTGACCCACTGGAATTGTGATAGTGAATTATAAGTGAAATAATGTGCCTGTAAACAATTGTTGGAAAAATGTATTGTGTCATGCACAAAGTAGATGTCCTAACCGACTTTCCTAAACTATAGTTTGTTCACAAGAAATTTGTGGATTGGTTGAAAAATGAGTTTTAAGGCAAATGTTTTTGGAGTGTAACAGCGTCTGCATGTTGTACCATTGGCCTTTTTGAAGAGCTCCACAGCATCAGGATTCAATGCGAGAAGCTTCTGGGCCACTTCAATGAGAGACACAAGGATTTTCCTAAGTTCCGTCTGAAACTGAAGGAAAATGTACACACATGCACACATAAACAATAATTAATACTCAATTTTTTGGACTGAGGTTCATGGCATAACATTGAGAGCATTATCAACTTGCCAGGTCTCCCGTGGGAATGAGGTCTTCTGACCTCAATGGGATTTCCTAATTAAATAAAGGGTTACATAAACATAAAATCTTAGCACCAGAAATTTAGAACAGGCTTAATACGACAAACTTTACTCATTTTAACCTGCCTCTGATTATTGTGCAGACCCATGAAATTCAGGACTAGTTGAATTTCAGTACAATAGTCAGTGGAACACTCCTCCAGTGCTTTGAACCATGCATTAGGCCAGGTTATTTACAATAGTGTACAATCCTACTGTACATACGTCTCTGATGTTGTGCTGGGTGACAGTGCGGTCAGTGTGGCGGGTGGACAGGCCAGCGGTGGCCTTCAGGATAGCTTCCTTATCTGGAGCCTTGTTATCTTGCTTCTTCTGACAGACAGGGAGGAATCACACACAGACAATAATCCCAGACAGTACAAATAGTTAGATGTAAGAAGTTTGTTATATTACTTGTCCATGGTTCTATCCATATCAGCAATCTATTAAACATTTCAGTCTGATGAAGGGTGCCTATTTAGTGTCAGCGCTGAGTTAGATAACCCACAAAACAACACAATTAAACGAGAGTAAATAAATCTGTTTTACCTTTTCCTCTGCAGATATATCCGCCATTTTCGGAGGGGGTGGCGGTGGTCTCTTCTTTATCAGTAGAAGAACATCTAAAACCGAAGGGATCTCTGTAACTTCCTAGCATAATTTTTTTTGTGTATTGATTGTATATCGTTGTCGTTGAATTTTGTGTGACTGTCCTTGTCTATCAGTGTATCAGTGTTTTGTTGCTTGTCATGTTTTGTGTGGACCTCAGGAACAGTAGCTGCTGCTTCTGAAAAAGCTAATAGGGAGCCAAATAAACAAATAACACTCACTAAATGTTTGTGGTGAAAATGTAAACATTGAGACAACTTTGTGACTTCCATACCTTTATCTTTTAAATTTTCATCTGAAACGGTTTTTGTTTCCATGAGGATCCTCTCTGTGGCAGCATGGACAAGTTTGTGGTGTGTGAGTGTTTTGGGGTCTTCAAGACTTCCATGTACATACTGAAAAACAATCAAACCCCAACATTATCCCACAGGCAGGAACAATTAGCAGTACTTTTACCCTGGTAAAATACTAGCTACAGTGTCATAAGCAGTTTGTAATTGGTCATGTATAGGCTAGCTAGACTTACATCAATAGCCAGACTCATTTCGAAAGGTACCAATTATTTCTGCATTACACTAGGAGCATTGTGCCTAGTTTGCAGGTTTAGAGACTAGACAGCTTGCGAGCCAACTTGCTAAATTATAAATAGCAGTGTCTACCCAGTTACTATAAATACGGAACCACTGACAATTTCAACTGGGCCTGCAAACAGCTACAATTTCACCACGGGCAAACACCAATGAGCAAGCAGGAAAATAAACATACATGTTTCAAGCACTTCTCTTTGAGTTTTTCAATAGTGGTATCCTCTGTAACTTCTTCCAACCACTCCGTACCCTCCATTGTACAAATATGGATTTTTAATATTTTTCCAGCGAATATCTTCTCTTCTTGCACAAACATAGCTGTAGCCTTGGTGTGTAGCTTGATAGCTACCAGTCCAGTGATGTTGGCTTGCTGTTACGGCTAGCTTGCTAACGTTAGCGCGCTAACTGGCGTCTTCGAAAACCAGCGACAACAGTGCAAACGCCTGCACTTTTAATTTTCAGAGCATTTTCAGACAGTCTGGTCGTAATTTAACGAAATAGCAGTCTACTGACGTTATTTCGCTAAAAATATTTGTTTACTTTCCTTCAAGAGTCGAGCAGCCAGCCGAAGACCATATTTTGTTGGTAACGATTGACCTCTGAACCCAGGCAACGTAGTGTTGGCCCTGTGCATAGTGGGAGTTGTAGTTACGTTTACGTCTTAAATCCTTCTTTGCAATATCCTTTTTTTGGACTTATACATTTCTAACCATTGATTCTTTAAGAATATAACGCCTTATGAGCTTAGTTCAACTGTTGAACCCGGCAATGAGGATCCCAAAAATCCAATGGCTACCCTGACAATTTGCATTGACCACCTTTTTATTTCAAATCAAATCAAATCAAATGTTATTTGTCACATACACACGGTTAGCAGATGTTAATGCGAGTGTAGCGAAATGCTTGTGCTTCTAGTTCCGACCATGCAGTAATAACCAACAAGTAATCTAACTAACAATTCCAAAACTACTGTCTTATTCACAGTGTAAGGGGATAAAGAATATGTACATAAGGATATATGAACGAGTGATGGTACAGAGCAGCATAGGCAGGATACAGTAGATGGTATTGAGTACAGTATATACATGAGGTGAGTATGTAAACAAAGTGGCATAGTTAAGGTGGCTAGTGATACATGTATTACATAAGGATGCAGTCGATGATATAGAGTACAGTATATACGTATGCATATGAGATGAATAATGTAGGGTAAGTAACATTATATAAGGTAGCATTGTTTAAAGTGGCTAGTGATATATTTACATCATTTCCAATCAATTCCCATTATTAAAGTGGCTGGAGTTGAGTCAGTGTCAGTGTCAGTGTGTTGGCAGCAGCCACTCAATGTTAGTGGTGGCTGTTTAACAGTCTGATGGCCTTGAGATAGAAGCTGTTTTTCAGTCTCTCGGTCCCAGCTTTGATGCACCTGTACTGACCTCGCCTTCTGGATGATAGCGGGGTGAACAGGCAGTGGCTCGGGTGGTTGATGTCCTTGATGATCTTTATGGCCTTCCTGTAACATCGGGTGGTGTAGGTGTCCATGAGGGCAGGTAGTTTGCCCCCGGTGATGCGTTGTGCAGACCTCACTACCCTCTGGAGAGCCTTACGGTTGTGGGCGGAGCAGTTGCCGTACCAGGCGGTGATACAGCCCGCCAGGATGCTCTCGATTGTGCATCTGTAGAAGTTTGTGAGTGCTTTTGGTGACAAACCAAATTTCTTCAGCCTCCTGAGGTTGAAGAGGCGCTGCTGCGCCTTCTTCACGATGCTGTATGTGTGAGTGGACCAATTCAGTTTGTCTGTGATGTGTATGCCGAGGAACTTAAAACTTGCTACCCTCTCCACTACTGTTCCATCGATGTGGATAGGGGGGTGTTCCCTCTGCTGTTTCCTGAAGTCCACAATCATCTCCTTAGTTTTGTTGACGTTGAGTGTGAGGTTATTTTCCTGACACCACACTCCGAGGGCCCTCACCTCCTCCCTGTAGGCCGTCTCGTCGTTGTTGGTAATCAAGCCTACCACTGTTGTGTCGTCCGCAAACTTGATGATTGAATTGGAGGCGTGCGTGGCCACGCAGTCGTGGGTGAACAGGGAGTACAGGAGAGGGCTCAGAACGCACCCTTGTGGGGCCCCAGTGTTGAGGATCAGCGGGGTGGAGATGTTGTTGCATACCCTCACCACCTGGGGGCGGCCCGTCAGGAAGTCCAGTACCCAGTTGCACAGGGCGGGGTCGAGACCCAGGGTCTCGAGCTTGATGATGAGCTTGGAGGGTACTATGGTGTTGAATGCCGAGCTGTAGTCGATGAACAGCATTCTCACATAGGTATTCCTCTTGTCCAGATGGGTGAGGGCAGTGTGCAGTGTGGTTGAGATTGCATCGTCTGTGGACCTATTTGGGCGGTAAGCAAATTGGAGTGGGTCTAGGGTGTCGGGTAGGGTGGAGGTGGAGGTGATATGGTCCTTGACTAGTCTTGCACTGACTCTCTTGCACTGGCTCTATGCACATACACACTCACACAAATACACACTTTCACAGTCTTCCCATAGGCTGATGCTCATCTGTTTATTATCTATCCTGATTGCGTTTACCTCTACCTGGATCAAAACAAATCAAATTGAATGAAATGAAATGCTTACTTACAAGCCCTTAACCAACAATACAGCTCAAGAAAGAGTTAAGAAAACATTTACTAAATGAACTAGTAAATACAATAACGAGTCTATATACAGGGGGTTCCGGTACAAGTCAATGTCCGGGGGTACAGGTTAGTCAAGTTATTTTGGACATGTAGGTAGAGGTAAAATGACTATGCATAGATAATAAACAGTCAATTTAAATAGTCCGGGTGGCCATTTTTTTAATTGTTCAGCAGTCTTGGGGGTAGAAGCTGTTACGGAGCCTTTTGGTCCTAGACTTGGCACTCCGGTACCGCTTGCCGTGTGTGAGCAGAGAGAACACTCTATGACTTGGGTGACTGGGGCCTTTGACAATTTTTTGGGCCTTCCTCTGACACCACCTAGTAAATAGGTCCTGGATGGTAGGAAGCTAGGCCCCAGTGATGTACTGGGCCGTACACACTACCCTCTGTAGCGCCTTACGGTCAGATGCTGAGCAGTTGCCATACCAGGCGGTGATGCAACCAGTCAGGATGCTCTCGATGGTGCAGCTGTAGAACATTTTGAGGATCTGGGGACCCATGCCAAATCTTTTCAATCTCCTAATGGGAAAATGTGTTGTCGTGCCCTCTTCATGACTGTCTTGTTATGTGTGGACCATGATAGTTCGTTGATGATGTGGACACCAAGGAACTTGGTCTCCACTACAGCCACATCGCCGTTAATGGGGGCCTGTTCGCCCTGCCTTTTCCTGTAGTCCACGATCAGCTCCTTTGTCGTGCTCCCATTGAGGGAGAGGTTGTTGTCCTGGCACCACACTGTCAGGTCTCTGACCTCCTCCCTATAGGCTGTCTCATCGTTGTCGGTGATCAGGCCTACCAGTGTTGTGTTGTCAGCAAATTTAATGATGGTGTCGGAGTCGTGTTTGGCCATGCAGTCGTGGGTGAAGATGGAGTACAGTGGGAGACTAAGCATGCACCCCTGAGGGGCCCCAGTGTTGAGGATCAGCATGCAGATGTGTTGTTGCCTACCCTTATCACCTGGGGTCGGCCTGTCAGGAAGTCCAGGATCCAGTTGCAAAGGGAGGTGTTTAGTCCCTTGGTCCTTAGCTTCGTGATGAGCTTTGTGGGCACTATGGTGTTGAACGCTGAGCTGTAGTCAGTGAAGAGCATTCTCACATAGGTGTTCCTTTTGTCCAGGTGGGAAATGGCAGTGTGGAGTGAGATTGAGATTGCGTCATCTGTGGATCTGTTGGGGCAGTATGAAAATTGGAGTGGGTCTAGTGTTTCCGGGATGATGGTGTTGATGTGAGCCATGACCAGACTTTAAAAGCACTTCATGGCTACCGACGTGAGTGCTACCGGTGGTAATCACTTAGGCAGGTTACCTTCGCTTCCTTGGGCATATGTACATAAACTCAGCAAAAAAAGAAACGTCCTCTCACTGTCAACTGCGTTTATTTTCAGCAAACTAAACATTTGTAAATATTTGTATGAACATAACAAGATTCAACAACTGAGACATAAACTGTTCCACAGACATGTGACTAACAGAAATGGAGTAATCTGTTTCCCTGAACAAAGGGGGGAGGGGGGGGGTCAAAACCAAAAGTAACAGTCAGTATCTGGTGTGGCCACCAGCTGCATTAAGTACTGCAGTGCATCTCAACTTCACCAGATTTGCCAATTCTTGCTGTGAGATGTTACCCCACTCATCCACCAAGGCACCTTCAAGTTCCAGGACATTTCTGGGGGGAATGACCCTAGCCCTCACCCTCCAATTGAACATGTCCCAAACGTGCCTTATGAGATTGAGATCCGGGCTCTCCGCTGGCCATGGCAGAACACTGACATTCCTGTCTTGCAGGAAATCACACACAGAACGAGCAGTATGGCTGGTGGCATTGTCATGCTGGAGGGTCATGTCGGGATGAGCCTGCAGGAAGGGTACCACATGAGGGAGGAGGATGTAATGCACAGCGTTGAGATTGCCTGCAATGACAACAAGCTCAGTCCGATGATGCTGTGACACACCGCTCCAGACCATGACGGACCCTCCACCTCCAAATCCATCCCGCTCCAGAGTACAGGCCTTGGTATAACGCTCATTCCTTCGACGATAAATGTAAATCCGACCAACACCCCTGGTGAGACAAAACTGCGACTCGTCAGTGAAGAGCACTTTTTTCTGGTCCAGCAACGGTGGGTTTGTGCCCATAGGGGATGTTGTTGCCGGTGATGTCTGATGAGGACCAGCCTTACAACCGGCCTACAAGCCTTCATTCCAGCCTCTCTCAGCCTATTGCGGACAGTCTGAGCACTGATGGAGGGATTGTGCATTCCTGGTGTAACTAGGGCAGTTGTTGTTGCCATCCTGCCCCTGTCCCGCAGGTGTGATGTTCGGATGTACCGATCCTGTGCAGGTGTTGTTACACGTGATCTGCCACTACGAGGATGATCAGCTGTCCGTCCTCTCTCCCTGTAGTGCCGTCTTAGGCATCTCACAGTACGGACATTGCAATTTATTGGCCACATCTGCAGTCCTCATGCCTTCTTGCAGCATGCCTAAGGCACGTTCACGCAGATGAGCAGGGACCCTGGGCATCTTTAGTGTCCTAAGTTTTCATAACTGTGACCTTAATTGCCTACTGTCTGTAAGCTTAGTGTCTTAACGACCGTTCCACAGGTGCATGGTCATTCATTCTTTATGGTTCATTGAACAAGCATGGGAAACAATGTTTAAACCCTTTACAATGACGATCTGTGAAGGTATTTGGATTTTAACGAATTATCTTTGAAAGACAGGGTCCTGAAAAGGGACGTTTCTTTTTTTGCTGAGTTTATTACCTCAATTACCTCGTACCCCAGCACATTGACTCAGTACCAGTACTCCTTGTATATAATCTTGTTATTGTTATTTTATTGTGTTACAATTTCCTAATTTTTCTTACTTTTTAACTCTGCAATGTTCTTAAGGGCTCTTATGTAAGCATTTCACGGTGAAGTCTACACCTGTTGTATTCGACGCATTTGACAAATACAATTTGCTTTGAGGATTTGAATTTTAAAATGTAAGCTTGTTTTTCTTGTTTTTATAACCAATGTAAATGTAAACAAACACTTTGCCTCAACACATGGTTAAAACTATAATTTGGATATCATGGATGGTCAGTCCTTCAAATCAAATCAAATGTTATTTGTCAAATGCTTCGTAAACAACAGGTGTAGACTAACAGTGAAATGCTAACTTACGGGTCCTTTTCCAACAATGCAGTGTTAAAGATAAAGAAAAAATATAAATAGTATTACAAGGAATAAATACAAAGTGAATGACAATAACAAGTAAAAAATAACGTCTTTATACAGGAAGTACCAGTACAGAGTCAATGTGCAGGGGTACAAGGCAATTGAAGTAGCTATGTACATGTACGTAGGTAGGGGAAAAGTGACTAAGCAACAGGATAGATATTTGACTGAGCTGTAGCACAAGCGGCATCTTATGTTGTGAAAGTGTGTGTGTGTGTGTGTGTGTGTTCAGTGGTGTAAAGTACTTAAGTAACAATACTTGAAAGTACTGCTTAAGTAATTTTTTGAGGTATCTGTACTTTACTTTACTATTTATATTTTTGACCATTTTTACTTTTACTTCACTACATTCCTAAAGAAAATGTAAAACTTTTTTCTCCATACTTTTGTCCTGAAACCCAAAAGTACAAATTACATTTTGAATGCTTAGCAGGACAGGAAAATGGTCCAATTCACACATTTATCAAGAGAATACTCATGGTCATCCCTACTGCCTCTGACCTGGCGGACTCACTAAACACATGCTTCGTTTGTAAATGATGTCTGAGTGATGGAGCGTGCCCCTGGCTATTCGTGAATTTAAAAAAACAAGAAAATGGTGCAGTCTGGTTTGCTTAATATAAGGAATTTTAATTGTTATGTACTTAAGTATATTTTTAGCAATTACATTTACTTTTAATACTTAAGTATTTTTAAAACCAAATACCTTTAGACTTTTACTCAAGTAGGATTTTACTGGGTGACTTTTAAGGTATTTTCTATTAAGGTATCTTTACATTTACTCAAGTATGACAATCAGGTCGTTTTCCACCACTGTGTGTGTGTGTGTGTGTGTGTGTGTGTGTGTGTTTGTGTGTGTGTGTGTGTGTGTGTGTGTGTATGTTTGTGTGTGTGTGTATATGTGTGTGTTGAGATGTCAGTTTAAGCACTGTACGTGTGAGTGTGTGGGTAGAGTCAAGTGTGTGTGCATTATGTCAATGCAAGAGAGTTAGTTAAAAAAAGGTTAAATGCAGGTAGTCTGGGTAGCCACTTGGTTAGCTATTTAGCAGCCTTGTTTAGCAGTCTTATGGCTTGGGGGTAGAATCTGTTCAAGGTCCTGTTGGTTCCAGACTTGGTGCATCGGTATTGCTTGCTGTACGGTTGCAGAGAGAACAGTCTATGGCTTTGACAATTTTTTGGTCCTTCCTCTGACATCGCCTGGTATTGAGGTCCTGGATGGCAAGCAGCTTGGCCCCAGTGATGTACTGGGTCGTACTCACTACCCTCTGTAACACCTTGTGGTCGGATGCACTGCAGTTGCCGTACCAAGTGGTGATGCAGCCAGTCAAGATGCTCTCAATTGTGCAGCTGTAGAACTTTCAGGATCTGAGGGCACATGCCAAATCTTTTCAGACTCCTTAGAGGGAAGAGGCGATGTCATGCCCTCTTCACATCTGTGTGGGTGTCTGTGGACCATGTTAATTCCTTTGTGATGTGGACACCGAGGAACATGAAGCTCTCGACCCGCTCCAGCGCAGCCCCATACATGCATCCATAGCTCTACCTATGAATTTGAGAGTGGTTACGTTTATCCCATCCGGTAGCTTTATACCAAAACAGAGGCTGGGAGACCGCTTTGCTCTTGCTTCAATTAAGCATTCTAGCTTTCACCTTGTAGTTTCAAACTCAATCAACTGTGAAACCTAAAACTAAAAGCATTACCACAAGAGGGAGATTTTTCCACACTGAGGCAATCCCCTTTTACTTTAGCATTTTTTTTTCAACAGGCCACCTAATTCAGTATACACTATGATTGATTGACTCATATGAAGTACTTATTAACAAATGCATCGTTTTTAATTAAACTGTTTCATACAATTTCTAGAGAGTCCTCTCAAAAGAGAGCAAGTTGTTATGGTATGGGCACATGGGCTGGTTCATTTCTGATGAATTTTTGCAAACAAACATCTAACATTGTTTCATATACCTTCTTACGCCCTTCTTTTTTAATGAATGGTTACTTTGAATCTTGCTCTGGGTTGTGTGTATGTGGTTGCATGATAGTATTAGCATCCGCGCAGGCGCAGTGGTTAGCTACTTATGCTAACAGACAGACAGATAATTCGATTTATGGGAAAGCGCGGATACAGAGGTACATAAGGTGCTTCTCACTAATACGTTAATTTCTTCGACCTAAAATGAGTCATCAAATTGAAGGATAAACCGGGAATAATCAGGTACGTTACTGTCTTTCGTAAACTCTGTACATTTATGTCTGGCATTGGTAGTAAACGCTTATCCTGGGTTTCCCGTGGCGCGGTTGTCAGACAGGCCGCAAATTGGGTTTTGTTGCTGGGGAGGAGACCGTTCGTTCATCTCGCTGCTGCTACGATGTGGTGCTTGGGCTTTGCTTGGGCAATTGCATAACAAAGTCATTATGTTACATTTTATACTGACCGATCTAAAGGGTTGATTTACGTTACATAGTTTTTTTTTCATGTATTTTCAAAAAATACTGTTTAAGTTAGTGAATGTCAGTTCGATTCATCCAGTTATTGTAACCTAGCATAAAGCTGGACTTGTCTAGCTATCTGACTAGCCAGCTAACTGTATTAAAATCGATTTAAGTTAGCTGTGTTGGCCAAGGTGCTTTCTAACTTGGCCAGTAAGGCTATTTTGTAAATGCTGTACAACCCAGATTCAACGAAACAATCCAGTTTGACAGTTAGCTAGCTAAAGTTAGCCACCTGTCTAATGAATGGGCGCCCAATGCTAAGTTCGCTAACATGCAAGCATGAACCGGGCTAGCTAGCTAAGTTCTTCCATTTTACTTGTGGGTTAGTTAGTTAACAATTCCTCAGTGGCTCGCTAGTAACTAACGTAATACTCGAATGAAATGACTATAGTCATTTAGTATAGTCACTTTAATAACTCTAGTTTCATGTACCTATTATCTCGACTAACCGGTGCCCCCGCACATTGACTGTACCGGTACCCCCCTGTATATAGCCTCGCTATTGTTATTTTACTGCAGCTCTTTAATTATTTGTTACTTTTATTGATATTTTTTTGTTGTGTTTTTCTTAACTGCGTTGACAGATTAAGGGCTTGTAAGTAAGCATTTCACTGTAAGGTCTACTACACCTGTTGTATTCGGGCATGTGACAAATACAATTTGATTTGTATGTTTCATATTGTGAATTTATGTGACATGTTTTTGTAAGGATGGATGTAGATCTGTGTGGTGGTGCGGATGGCACCCGAAGAAACATGGATTCAGCTGGTGAAGGGACAATAGAGATTGTGCCTTTGGAAATGTACGACTCGGCCAGAGCAAAAATAGATGCCAACCTGCGATGGCTGTTCGCCAAGGCATACAGCATTGGTAAGTTCTGTCTCTCTCTCACACACACACACACACACACACACACACACACACACACAGAGAGAGAGAGGGACAATGAATTGGGTATTTAAAAGGTCCAAAATAATCACCTGTCACATAGCTACACAACTCCAATGCCTTGGTGCAAATATTAACCCTTTGCTGTTCTCACACAGATACTTCAGGATTTTACCCTCTGCTGTGATCCAAAGCATTATGGAGATATATGTAGGTTTTTAATGACAAAGAAACACAACACTTCTCAAGGAAGACACAGTTGCCCCATCTAGTGGCAGGGTTGGGCCCAAATGTTGTTAGACGGGAAATGTGTCTTTGTGTTCATCCACACCTCAGACTAACAGTCTGCAGTTGGGCTTGGCCTAATGAGCCCTTATTGGAACAGGCCTTGATGGCAGAACCAAGCCGAATGGAATGTATTGTCTAGATTTTCTCAGTTATTATGCATCAAAATGCTTCGTGTGCAGAGCTGACTGTCCCTGTATGACTTGGCAAATTATCTGATTGTTTTTGTGCAGTGGCCTTTCGCAGTACAGTGAGACTGGACTCACAGGAAAACTGCTGAATAAATCCACTGACTGTCAGACTCATCATGTCATGGCAAATGCAGAGCAAGATATCAGTCCTTGTCACTCTTATCAAGAGTGACAATGTTGCTGACTTGCGGTTTTATTTTTTTATTTCACCTTTATTTATCTGTAATGATGTCAACATCATTAGACCAAACAATTACCTGGATTTTTGTAAAAAGTTACTCTATTTTCTAAAATGTTCTAGGTTCTTCAGAGCAAAACAGTCAAGGTATTTTGATGTTTCTTGATTTTTGTATTGCAAGATTCCCATGTCTGTCACACTGTAACACATCACTTATCCCCAACTGCATAATTAACTGGAGGATATGTGGAATGAATTACACCTCACAGTGCCACAAGCATTGCCAGCTGGCTCCTCCACAGCATCTTAGCATGTCTTCTGCATGGAACCGAAGCCACCGGCCTTCAATAGCAAAGCTAGGCCAGGTAGCGACCCGTAGAACAGCAATTAGGCCTAGCTTTGCTATTGAAGGCCTGTGGCTTTGGTTCCATGCAGAAGACATGCTAAGATGTTGTGGAGAAGCCAGCTGACTACTTGTGGCACTGTGAGGTGTAATTCATTCCACATATCCTACAGCTAGGGTTGCCTGTCACTAGTGGAGAAAACCTGTCATGTGAGCGATGCGTGACCTAATTTCACTTGGAGCGCTTGCTCTGGCTATGCATTTTATATTTCTAAACAGTCATGTCAATGAAGTGTCGTCTGTGTGTGTTGTCACTGGAAGAACATAATGGTGCCGCGTGCAGTGGTTAATTTCTTCACTGTTAAATGAGAGGAAAATGTATCACACAAATCAGTTATACTTAAACTAAATCTTGAATCACTTATTAATAAGGGAGCAGGTCAATACAACGCACACATATAAAGTGAATCGAATGAGTGCTCTACGATAATGATGGCTGGTTGACAAATCACGCTCAGATGATTCGTTGAGAACCCGAGACAAAAGTACAAAGGTATTTTATAGCCAAGATTCACCCCTTTCAACCTACATGACGAAAAACTGATGTATAGAATAGGTCACAAGGTTAAGATTTGTATGAAAGATACCTATAATACACAGCAGACAGTATCATTGTGTAGAGACCAGTGTCTGTCCCCCCCAACTCCATACTGGAGCCATGTCTCCCTGGTACGGTATAGAACAGCAACATTAACTCATGCTCTGGAATGCTCTTTAGGTTTTATCACCCAAAAGACATGGTAAATCTCCCAGAGGCCCATCCTCAGTAGAACACACACAATAGTTATAAGAATCCTCTATTCTGTTGCCTAAAACAACCATTTGATGCAATAAAACTATTATAACATCATCTTGCAATTTCCCACCATATGCACTATCCGTTGTTTTCCTAACATGGCTCTTTGGATTGCCTTTCCTATTGTTATTTCTGGATTCAAGAAAGGCCAGTACGAAACTAAAAATGCCCATCACCTCCCTGTAAGATATTAATTGTACTGAAAGTGTGACACTGTTGCTTCTGTCCCTCTACTCTTCCCAACCTGGGCTTGAACCATGGAACCTCTGCACACATCAACAGTCACCCTTGAAGGATCGTTACCTTTTTCCCCACAAAAGCCTCGGCTCTTGCAGAGCAAGGGAAACAAATGCTTCAAGGTCTCCGAGCGAGTTACGTCACCACTAATTAGCTAGGCATTTCACACTGGTTACACAAGCACCTGCACCTTTTCAGTTTGTCTACATCAGGGTTTCCCCAAACTCTGTCCTTGTGACCCCAATGGGTGCATGTTTATTTTTTGCCCTAGCAATACACAGCTGATTTCAAATAATAAACTCATTTGATCGTTTGAATCAGCTGTGGGCACCCCTTGGGGTCCCGAGGACCGAGTATGGGAAACGCTGATCTACAGTGTTTTCTAAGCCTAGGTTTCATTTTGTCATCCTAGCATTTTGGTTTCTGCTGTCATTACAGTGACTTCATAATGTCACTCAGACACATGCCTGCACACAGCAAACAAGTGATCCATATGAATACCATTCAAATCTGTGATGGAATGCCATGCTCCTGTTTTCATTCTGTTCTCCTTGTTTTTTCTTCATGCCTAGTCCCTGTGTTCCGCTAACAGAGAGCTGTGGTCCCAGAGAGCTCAGAAACAGTAATAGGCTTTTGTCCTGATGACGAACGAACACTGCCTCTCTTCTCTCTCCCTCCGGAGGAATCTCCCCACTGTCTGTCATCTGTGGCTCTAAGGGTTGTGGCTAACAGCCATGCAGGCAGACAGAGTACACTAGCACTCACAACATCTAAGCTGTATTAGCTAAAGACATGGGAACAGAACTCATTGCCCAAAGATTAACTGGGGGTGAAACACAGTTTGATAATAGAGGGAGTGGATTGTACAGTAGCCTTGGGGATTTTGGGGACTGCCTGTGCACAGGTGCAGCAGTAATTGGCATCCCCCATTTGGGGATTGTGTTTTTTTTAATGTATTTTTTACATATGGCAGTAGTGGAGTGTATTGCTAATGCTGCTTCACAGATGCTGGTCTGGCTCTATAACATGGCAGGAACTAGGGATGGGCGGGCAGGCTGAGACAATACATCCTCGCCCCTCAGATTGTGGGGCAGGTGTGTGTATGCGAGTGGGAACCTGCATGCAGGTGGCTGCGTCACGTGTGAGCATGCCTGTGTATCTGTTTCTGAGCGTGTGTTTGTGTCTTCTATGTGAGTGCATGCTTGCGCCGTGTGTTAGAATTTGCCCCCCAGTGCATACACAGATCTGGCTGGCCCCGCTCCTCACATCACAGTGCCTACCAGCCAGTCGGAATGGTACCCGCTGGGGCAAGCTGGTGCTCTCCTGTCTAGTCTGATAGTAATTGGGGGTTGCATTATAGCCGGTCCTGGCAATGGAGAGAAAGAGTGTGTTTGCCATGCTGGGCTCACTCCCTGTCCCAGTAGTTAGATACTTCAGCCCACTGTGGCAGGAGGGGGGCAGCTGCTGCCACACAGTATCACTGTCTCCAGGGGGAATTCATATGTGAAGACCCACCCTGGTTTCCAGCCACCCTGGTTTCCAGCCACCCTGGTTTCCAGCCACCCTGGTTTCCAGCCACCCTGGTTTCCAGCCACCCTGGTTTCCAGCCACCCTGGTTTCCAGCCATGGCACATGCCTTTTGTTTTCACACAACCACCTCATCTGTTTTAATGCATTATACACAGTACCACACACACACCTCTGTGTCTGTCTCTCTCTCAGAATGACTGACTCTTAAACTGTTAATGTACATCAGGCTTATTGCATATGTGGATGCTTTTTTTTCATCTCTAATCAGTCTAGTCTGTTGTAATGCACAGACAGAGGTTCCTCCACACGTATGACCCATTGTTATCCGATCCTAGGCTTATTATCCCTCCCTAGGCCTACGGCTAATAACATTGAGCCACATTTAGACTGTGCTAAGGATGACCGTAGAATCCAAATCTGCCTGGTGTAACTGCTGTGTTGCTGATTGGTTGGTGGAGAGATCTGCCTCTGTCAGATGTGGTGTTATGGAGATGTCTGTTCTGTTTAGGACTGACCCCATTTAGTCGACTGTTTGGTCAATAGGCTGTTAGTCGACTGAGACTTCTTTAGTCGAGCAGTAGAAGGGGGGGGGGGGGGGGGAAACAACAAAAATATATTGTGTACAAGACACTGGTCTGATTCACACTGGGTGGACTGATCCATTGTGTAGGCCGTGGGGATGGCATAATCCATCAGTCTAAGACGGGCTAAATTGGATATGGTTATATTACATAAGAACAATGGTGCAACACAAACACCATAAAAAATGTATAATAAATGCGCTCCCTCCCGTGTTGGATAGCGGTCGCTGTCCACGGTTCTGAAACTCATCAGTGCTCTGTTGAATTGGCACCTTTTCCTAGACCATGTTGACATTTGCATAATAGCAAACTTAACCAGCATATTGTGTTGAGAACAATGCTGTGGGGGCAGCAGCAGAATGAGGAGATGAGGAAACAGCCCTTGTCTTATTGTCTAAGAAAAGTCAGGAGAGAGAACCCCCAACTTAATTAGGGCTATAATCAATAGTCTAACTGTTAAATGTTACTGGCTTTATAAATCATCAATACATCTACAGAAATAAGACAGATCCTGCTTTTGTTTCCTGTTTGAGTGTTCGTTTTAATAGCCTACTGATTCCGCGAGCGACAAGCAATGGATGGGCTTGTAAGCTTTTGGATATCTTTTTTTGGTCCAAATGTAATTTTTTGGTGTTTTTACAAACGGTCAGCTTACCACATAGATGGGCATTTATAAAAAATAAAATGTCAGGCAACACTGGACACCTCGTTAATCCCGTCTCTTTTCTTTTTTTGGTGCAGTTCTGGATTGGCCTTGATTTCCACAGACACTGGTTTTTGGTCTAGTCCAGACCAACTGAACCAATCATTGTTTTATGTTAAAATGTTTTGGTCTATAAATTACTTATTTTAGGAAGTGCGTTTAGGATGTGCTGCGGATCGCTAAAATATCATAATGATTATGATCACACTTCCTCAATTCAAATATAATGGGGACACTATAGGAAATATGGTTTGGTATGGTTTCGAAACTTGAGAACCAAGCTGGATTTATCAGTGTGGCCCCATCACCTGGACCTGTTGAAATTCTGTATCTTCATGCCTAGAATAAAAACCTCCAGGCTTCTGTCATAACTGTCAATTTATTGGATTTTTTTTTTTAATGATGGGTGGGCAGTTTGGAAAAAACGAATCTCGTCTGAATCGTCTTCTGGTATAACTGACATTCTGGAGTAATAATTACATAACCAACGTTCTCTAGTACTATTCCCAAGCGACTAGGTCTTTGGTCACATACTTGCAATTCATCTATGTTATCATGTAAAGAGAGCAAGGGTCTAACGAATAGGGAATATTTTTCCAAAACAAACAAATTAGGGATTTTGGTAGCAGAAATTTTCAGTCAGAAATGACTGTTGCAGCTTCAGTAACACGGACAGCGTGATAAACACTTTGATGGTCTGTGGTGGTCGCTGCAGCAGGGAGGAGTGCGGGACAACGGGTGCTAGTCACATTACGGCTGAGCCCGGCCCGGCACATTCAAATCAATTGCTAAACTCCTTCAAATCATTTGTGTCTTTAAATATTAATTCAAACTTTGTGCTTAAAGCATCAGACAAGCTCAGTGCATATAGTCGATTTGATTAAAACACATACGATGTGTCTGTGGAAAAATACACGTTTTATTTTTTTATTTTTTTTTCTGGGACAGCATTATTTCTGTTTGCGCAGCTTCACAGCCACAGCTTAAATAACAATGTCTGAATAATGGAGGTTAGCTGGGCTATTTTTGTCCCGAAGATCATCACACCTTTCTGAGAGTGTGCACCTGTGCGTGGGCTGGGCTTGTCACATGCAATGGGCTACGAGGGTATCCTTCATTCTATTCCTCTGCTTCAATGTTTACGGATTGTGTGTTTCCTGTTAGGAGTATGACCGCAACAGACATAAATTATCATGATCGGATTCCCATCACCATTTAGCCTAATATGGTGACTTCTGGTTTGATATGAGTCAGTGAAAAATGCAAAACAGACCCTTCATAGGTCATTGTTTGTTTTCCTCCTTTGTGGTGGAAACTGCAAAGACATTGTTTCAGACTAGTAACCTGAGAACCTAGCTCTTCTCTCACCAGTGTTACTGTCAGTTCCAAGCCATGACTAGCCTGTATTTACAGAGTAAACTGAAACCTTGCAGAACACATATTTTTACTCTGCGAGCACATGCTGTTGCCACGTTCCCTTTCATTGTTGAAAGATTAGGCTAGATCTTCCCTTTTTAAAGTAAAGCACGTATTTCACATTTGGCTATCCACAAAATGACATACTCTTATTGTAACCCTGTGTATGCATATTAGTCATCACAGCAGCGTTTCCCCTAGATTCTTCCTGAAGTAGGCACAGGGCTGCAAGCACCAAAATATTCCATTGAAACCAATAGCAACCAAATATTTTCATGCGGGTAGCAACACAACTAGATGTAGGGAGTGGAACCCATCCTGTCTATATATAAGTTAGGACCAACACCATGCATCATATCCATCACTAACCTCCCCCCCCCCCCCCCCCCTTCCAGACCACATCCCAGAGGACCTGAGGGATCCGTTCTACACAGACCAGTATGACCAGGAGCACATCAAGCCTCCCGTCCTCCAGCTGCTGCTGTCCTGTGAGCTGTACTGCCGGGTGTGTGCCCTCATCCTGAAGGCAGACCAGGCCGCCTCGCTGCAGTCACACATGTCAGTCATCCAGGCCCTCAGCCGTAAAGGGATCTACGTCATGGAGAGTGATGACGCCCCTGTCAGAGATGCTGACCTCTCCTGTGTGCCCATCAAAATGGTGAGTGGAAAGACTGTGTGTGTGTGACTGTGTAGGGGGTGATGAAAAGCTATGCAGAGTGAAGGCAATTCAGCTGCATCTCAATTGGCTCAAGTGGCTCTCCTTGTCTCCTTAATCTACAGTGAAAACACTGGAGAGACCAAAGCAATTGGGCTGATGCCTACGAGCCAGGCGGCTAGGTCTCTCGCATGAGGACAGATGACGGAAAGATGCATCCAATGTCCTCTTCATGGACTAGGAAGTAGGGAGGGACACTTTGTGGTGGTGGAACTAGTTTGATAAGCACGTGGTGTTTTATGGGAGTCATTGCCAGAGGCTGCTCATGATTTGTGGACGAGAGCTGTCTTGAAAATGAGTTAGTCCCAGTGCAAAACAGACATAAATAAAGTCTGAAAAGCTGTTGTCCTTTAGCTGGCCATGGATGAGAGAGAGTCAAGAAGCTCAGCCTTCTGGTTGGCTATTCTGTGTGTAGTCCTACATAGAGAGCGAGAGCTGTTTCTGCCTGCAGCAGCAGCTCTGTTCCTGCTCTCGTCTTCTTACTTTAACTAGTGAAAGTAGCCATTGTTCTGTTCTCTCTATCACACTGACATCTATCACACTACACTGAACACTCGAATACATACCTGTCGTCTATTGGACTTTATCAAACAGCCTTTAAACCCATGGTAACTAAAACGTTCTAGTCTTTGTTGAAACCATGGCGACTCATCATAGTGTTCTAACTCAATTTTCATTTGGGTGGTTTTTCCCAACCTATTAAATTTGGTTCCAGACCGCTTAGCTATTTCCTTATCGTTGGCTACCTTGGAGATTCAAATTCGACTCTGATTCATATCCATATAAAGGCATAGAACTGGGCCAGAGAGCATGTCGTCTGTAGGCTTTACAACACAGCTTTTTGGCACAGTCTGGTTTCTGTGGATCATGTGAAAACTGATTCAGTTACTTCTTTGACCATCATTTTCTACCAGCTGGATAGGGAAGGGTACACAGAGAGAGAGAGAGAACAGTCTGAAGTTAGGCCTAAAATGTGCTGAATGACCCAGTGGGGTTCCTCCACTACTTTTTTCCACTCTCCTGTAGTGTACCCTTGTCCCTAACAGTGACATTTTCCATGTCTGGTCAATATGCAAAGTAGGGTGCAGCAGTTGCATAATGATTGATTCACCATCTCTCATGTAACCTAGTTCTCATCCAACCAACCAGCCTAGTTTTTAGGACTATTGACTTTAGGACTATTGCCCTGCGTCGTCCGGGTTAGGGTAGGGTTTGGCCGGGGTAAGCTGTCATTGTAAATAAGAATTTGTTCTTAACTGACTCGCCTAGTTAAATAAAGGATAAATAAATGTAATAAATAAAATTGTACAGCAACAACTCCACTCAGCATACGGAATGAACACCACTCCCTCCCTACATATCACATTCAGTTGTATATATTGCACAAGCATTTCCTTTCATAAGAGATACAATAACCTCTCTCAATTTCACTGAAAGCACTTACAGTAGCATCACTGCATGGTACTTGTTGGCTTGAATACATTATACACTGCCAATGCCATGGAGACTCGCGTTGTCGCCAAGGTGGCTTGCTTCTGTCGAGCGACCAGCCAAGAGCGAGCCGACATCTAGCCCAGTGACAGACAGACGGGCTGGTTTATAATCCGGGCAAGGCTCTGTGGAAGAAGTCAGACAAACACATGTTTAGTCTAAATTCCTGAGTAGAGTGAAGTGGTTGTCTTTGACAGACTAGACTAGGCCTGTGTGAGGGTGAACCCCCCCACTGTGTTGCAAGGAGTCTGCAAGGAGGTGTTTCCATGGCAATGCCTGTGTTCCCCCCCCCCCCCCCCCCCCATGTGCAGCCTCTGGGCTCACTCCCATCGTGTGTGTGTGTGTGTGTGTGTGTGTGTAAGAGATACCTTCTCTGCCTCCTGTTTGACTCGTACTTCCTAGAGGGCACCGATAGCGAGGGATCAGCTGGGAGTAATAAAACAGCAGTGTACCATCTCCTGAGTCGACTCACACAGGTTGGAAGAAATACATTTCTAGACTAGGGGGACACTAGAGGGATGGACAGGGGGAGACTAGGGGGACACTAGAGGGATGGACAGGGGGAGACTAGGGGGACACTAGAGGGATGGACAGGGGGAGACTAGGGGGACACTAGAGGGATGGACAGGGGGAGACTAGGGGGACACTAGAGGGATGGACAGGGGGAGACTAGGGGGACACTAGAGGGATGGACAGGGGGAGACTAGGGGGACAGAGACTATAGAGACCGGATTAGTGCTGAGTGATTAGTAATTTGTTGGTTTGGTTTCAGTTGGATTATAAAACAATTGGTTTGTTCTCCATTTTGGTTTCTTCATCTTTTTTTGTTGACATTAAATCCATTATTAAATAATGACATTAAAATCATTTTAGAGCTTTTTAATGGAAATACAATGGCAAAAATAGTAAAAATTCAAATTGCCAAAACACAGAAAATATTCCATTGTATCTGTCATTGTATCTGTCAGGCCCACATTGGGTAGATCCAATAGGAAATCACTATGAAATAATACAATATTTCAGTTGTGTATATTACTTAGTTCTTATTTGGATACTTTCTTATTTTTAATTCCTTAAGTCACCATATCATCTCTTCTCAGGCAGTAGCAACCAAACTGCCAGGCACTGTTCTCTCTTCTTCCCATTCTGTATGGGCTTTGCTGCCATGCTTTGGTCTCTTTCTTTTTTTATGTAGTGATCTCTCTCTTGTCGTGATATGTCCCCGCAGGAGGCTTTTTACCTCTTGGTAGGCCGTCATTGTAAATACGAATTTGTTCTTAATTTACTTAGTTAAAGATCTAAACCGCTGTGAAATATATTTTCCATAACCAAAAATCTTGTATATTTAGCTGTTTTTGAAGCTGGTGTACAAATCTGAAAGTAAGACGCAAAAATAATATAATAGAACGGGTAGCATAGAAATAGCACACAGAACAGATCTAGCTATTCTTAGACTTGTGTTCAAAGGGGATGAAATATCTATAACTCACATTTCTTTGAATTTGGTCAGGTTGCCTATAAAGTTACATATTGTAGCTTTTAAATAAAAAATAATCATCCTATTTCGCTAGGCTGACCTGCCTTTGCATGCTGCAGAGCTGTCAGACAATCATTTTATTAGTTCTTTGAAGTAGATAAGGCATACTTTCACGAACTCTGTCTATCCCGTTCTCGTTGTTTTTGTGTACAGTCGCGGCCAAAAGTTTTGAGAACGACACATTCATTTCACAGTTTGCTACTTCAGTGTCTAGATATTTATGTCAGATACTGAAGTATAATTATAAGCATTTTATAAGTGTCAAAGGCTTTTATTGACAATTACATGAAGTTGATGCAAAGAGTCAATATTTGCAGTGTTGACCCTTCTTTTTCAAGACATCTGCAATCCGCCCTGGCATGCTGTCAATTAACTTCTGGGCATGCTATTCTTGCATAATCAATGCTTGGAGTTTGTCAGAATTTGTGGGGTTTTGTTTGTCCACCCGCCTCTTGAGGATTGACCACAAGTTCTCCATGGGATTAAGGTCTAGGGAGTTTCTTGGCCATGGACCCAAAATATCAATGTTTTGTTCCCCGAGCCACTTAGTTATCACTTTTGCCTTATGGCAAGGTGTTCCATCATGCTGGAAAAGGCATTGTTCGTCACCAAACTGTTCCTGGATGGTTGGAAGAAGTTGCTCTCGGAGGACCTGTTGGTACCATTCTTTATTCATGGCTGTGTTCTTAGGCAAAATTGTGAGAGAGCCCACTCCCTTGGCTGAGAAGCAACCCCACACATGAATGGTCTCAGGATGCTTTACTGTTGGCATGACACAGGACTAATGGTAGCGCTCACCTTGTCTTCTCCAGACAAGCTTTTTTCTGGATGCCCCAAACAACCGGAAAGGGGATTCATCAGAGAAAATGACTTTACCCCAGTCCTCAGCAGTCCAATCCCTGTACCTTTTGCAGAATTATCAGTCTGTCCCTGATGTTTTTCCTGGAGAGAAGTGGTTTCTTTGCTGCCCTTCTTGACACCAGGCCATCCTCCAAAAGTCTTCGCCTCACTGTGCGTGCAGATGCACTCACACCTGCCTGCTGCCATTCCTGAGCAAGCTCTGTACTGGTGGTGCCCCGATCCCTCAGCTGAATCAACTTTAGGAGACGGTCCTGGCGCTTGCTGAACTTTCTGGTGCTCCCTGAAGCCTTCTTCACAACAATTTAACCGCTCTCCTTGAAGTTCTTGATGATCCGATAAATGGTTGATTTAGGTGCAATCTTACTGGCAGCAATATCCTTGCCTGTGAAGCCCTTTTTTGTGCAAAGCAATGATGACGACACGTGTTTCCTTGCTGGTAACCATGGATGACAGAGGAAGAACAATGATTCCAAGCACCACCCTCCTTTTGAAGCTTCCAGTCTGTTATTCAAACTCAATCAGCATGACAGAGTGATCTCTAGCCTTGTCCTCATCAACACTCACACCTGTGTTAACGAGAGAATCACTGACATGATGTCAGCTGGTCCTTTTGTGGCAGGGCTGAAATGAAGTGGAAATGTTTTTTGGGGGGATTCAGTTCATTTGCAATTAATTGCAATTCATCAAAACTTTTGGCCGCGACTGTACATTCCTCTTTCATGCAGTCTGTTTGAATCTAACCTAACATAGCAGGCAAAAGTGTATCCATCTCTGTCTGAGATGGGGGGGGGGGGGGCGCTATGCATTATGGTCTTTGCAGTTAATTACCATGTTTCTGCACTGATCTATGCTGAATATTTTCTAACTCCCTTCAGCCCAGTGTTCCACTCTCGTGAATGATGTGATTTCTCTCTAGTGAAACGGTGTGATGTGCTCAGAAAAATCAGAATCAATTTGGTCAATTAGTTATTTAACTGAAGAAAAAAATGTTAATTGCTCAGCACTTGACTTGGGACACTTGAGACGGCTTGGGGTAATATAACAGTATTCCACCCATACACTCCTGGGTTTGTCTCTGACAGGTTTGGTGAAGGGAAGACGAAGGGTGTGTGTTTCTGGCATATTCATTGTGTTGTAACTCAAGCACATCAGTCGGGCTGTTTTCTTCATCATTTTAAGTCCCTCTTCTTTGACTTAAGAGACACAGCGTCCTGTTTTTGAAATAGTCTACAACTAACTAGTCGCTAGGTGGAAGGGTGCGTGTTTTTTAAATTTAAATCTCAGGCAGTGGTTGTGTGTGTTTGTGTTGCTTATGCCTCATTAGAGTAGGGATCTGAGGCTGAGTGTTGAGTAATGCTTGTGTAACATCGTTGGGGCCTATCACTGAGGGCTCTGAATAGCTGTTCTCCTTTCCTATTGTGAGCTAATCAGGATCTGTCCTCCATTTCCCTCAGTAGGATTAGTGCTGGAAGGTGTGTGTGTGTTCAGCAGTGTGTTTTGGGTCAGGCATGCTCTAACTGGCTAGGCTAGGGTGTACTGTGTGTTAACTCCACACCTAGATTCATAGGTCACATTTCAGGGAATTATACTCCTGCCTAAGAATATGGATATACTGAAGAGTTACTTGTCTTCCCGCCCTAACAGTGGGAGTCGTTGTCCACAAGGCGGCATGGCAGGCTGTCTAGCCGCCCGCCTGTCCTTTCTTTGGATTGCGGAATACGTCTCTTTATTTCATTACTTTTTTACCTGGTCATTGTTAGTTTTTGGGTCACAATTTGCTTAAAGAAATGTATCATGACTTAATCAGCCTTAATACCTCACACAGGGGGACAGATGTGACCTACAACAAAAGACTGTTCAATGCATCATTATCTGTGTTGTAGGTCACATCTGTCCCCCTGTGTGAGGTATTAAGGCTGATTGATTGGACAGACTGAAGTGACCTCTAATGTCATGGTGGGGTTCCTCCCTCAGTCTTTCTATTGGATAAGGATCATCTGTAAGTACATCAGTGAGGTCAGATGGTCAGGAGACGAGGAAACAAAGCCAACATGGCAGTTTATTTTGAGCTGCGTCATTGTTTGATACCCTGAGGATTGTTCAGTCACCCCTTAATTATACTGTTCTGTGGGCATCATGTCCTCATGTGCCCACATATTCCCGATTTTAAAAATAAATAAATAATAATAAAAATAATAATTGTCTCTACCCACCCATCCGCAATGCCCATGATCGATGCCCTGATGTTCAACTGTAAATCGTGTTTGTCTTGTGACCTGTTCTTTCCCATCTCTCCTCTCACACAGTGTCCTGTGCCCATAGTCGATGCACTGATTTTGGCATAACGTGATTGTTTTTCTGGCTCTGCCTGCCACAACACAGTAACTACATAGCCATGCTTGATCAACACCCTGGTGTTTTCATTCCTGAACTAGACCTACTGTATGCCCCCACAATGACCTACCTTTTACAGCGTTTGTTTTTCTGACCTAATCTGTGCCCTCATCCTTCCTCCAGAGTGCCCACATGCCCATGATCGATGCCCTAATGATGGCCTACACTGTGGAGATGATCAGCATAGAGAAGGTGGTGGCCTGCGTCAAACGCTTCTCCACCTTTAGCGCCTCCAAGGAGCTGCCCTTTGACCTGGAGGACGCCATGGTCTTCTGGATCAACAAGGTATGGTGGGAACACAAACTCTCTTTCCTGCGGACTCCGTAACATAGTCTGTCAGCGGCCGACATCGATCATAAGCCTGAGACATTCAGAAAAAAGAGGAACTGAGTGAATGTTGCTTTTGTTCCAGGTGAACCTGAAAATGAGGGAGATCACAGAGAGAGAGCTGAAGGTCAAGCAGCACCCGCTGGAGTCTCCCAGTCACCAGAAGGTAAGGCTGGAGACCCACAGATCTCATGGCACTCCCACAGAGGGAGAACAAGGAAACTGAAGCGCTAGAGCCAAAATGGCCCCCATGGAGCTATTTTGATGCATCCTTACAGGCGATTGCTGCTCTCGATGCATCAAGTCTCTGTACTTCAGTCCATGGCTCCAGGACACATTGCAAGAATAATTGCAGTTTAAAAAACAATTTATTTGTATTTATTCAGATTAGTCTCATGGAGATGACATCCTTTTCAACAGAGATGTGGTCCAAGTCTACAGAGCTCTTTATCTCCTGCCAGTTGGGGTTGAATCCTGATTGAACTTTTTCTCCTAACCCTTAACCCAGAAGCAGATCCAATCCTGTCTGTGACCTCTGACCTATTGACCTTTTTTGCTCCTATTCTTCCTGTCTGCCCCCCCCCCCCCCCCTTCCCTGCTACTTGGATAGTCTCCCTCCAAATGGTATTGGAAACTAGTACCTGTAAGTTGGCTGCTAGTAATCCCCCCTCCTCCCCCTTGCACGCATAGTTCTGTGTCGATGTGCACACCGCACCATCGTGGCTCATCCAAGCCCATTCTGTGCTGCTTGTAGCCAGTGAGTCAGCCAGCCAGTGGGAGGAGGCTGGTATCTTTGTGTTAAGAATGTCACACTGTTGTTGTCCGGTGGTTTTGGTAATTTGCTGAACTACATTTTGGAACTTTCATTTCAAGCCCCTGCAGACTATGTGCAATCATGATAGATGGTGTGTTTGAGAGAGTGACAGTGTGTGAAGAGATGTCTGGGTGAGAGCGAGAGAGCTGTGAATACATCTCTCAGCCCCTGCTTTCATGATTTGCTTATGCTGAGATGTTGGCGCCATTGCCACCCGTGCCCGCAAAATCTGTCATGCCCACCCCTCCTATGCTGTCTGCTATGCCCATGTGGTCTCTCCCTGGCCCCTCATGGTGTCTTTATACTTGCCCAAGGTCTCCTTCTTACTCTCTGCTGTCTGTGTGTGTCTCAGTCTGATTTCATGCACGCCTTGGCCCAATGCATGCTGGAGCCAGAGGAGCTGGAGCCCTCCATAGTGGTACAGTTCCAGTAGTCCTTATCCTCTATAGACCTCTCACTTCTCTTCCTTCTGTAGGGTGGATGGGAAACCTTTTAGTCCTAGTTGTCTAGTTGTTCTCCAGTTACCCTTATAGAGTTAGCATATTGGTGTCAGAATAGTATTTGAGATACAGTTGAAGTCGAAGTTTACATACACCTCAGCCAAGTACATTTAAACCCAGTTTTTCACAATTCCTGTTTTAGGTCAGTTAGGATCACCACTTTATTTATTTCAGCTTTTATTTTTTTCATCACATTCCCAGTGGGTCAGAAGTGTACATACACTCAATTAGTATTTGGTAGCATTGCCTTAAATAATTTAAACTTGGGTCAAACGTTTTGGGTAGCCTTCCACAACCTTCCAAAAATTAGTTGGGTGAATTTTGGCCCATTCCTTCTGACAGAGCTGGTGTAACTGAGTCAGGTTTGTAGGATCCTTGCTTGCACACACTTTTTCAGTTCTGCCCACCAATTTTCTATGGGACTGAGGTCAGGGCTTTGTGATGGACACTCCAATACCTTGACTTTGTTGTTCTTAAGCCATTTTGCCACAACTTTGAAAGTATGCTTGGGGTCATTGTCCATTTGGAAGACCCATTTGTGACCAAGCTTTAACTTCCTGACTGATGTCTTGAGATGTTGCTTCAATATATCCACATAATTGTCCTTCCTCATGATGCCATTTATTTTGTTAAGTGCACCAGTCCCTCCTGCAGCAAAGCACCCCCACAACATGATGCTGCCACCCCCGTGCTTCACGGTTGGGATGGTGTTCTTTGGCTTTCAAGCATCCCCCTTTTCCCTCCAAACATAACTATGGTCATTGTGGCCATACAGTTCTATTTTTGTTTCATCAGATCAGAGGACATTTCTCCAAAAATTACGATCTTTGTTCCCATGTGCAGTTGCAAACCGTAGTCTGTTTTTTTTATGGCGGTTTTGGAGCAGTGGTTTCTTCCTTGCTGAGCGGACTTTCAGGTTATGTTGATATAGGACTTATTTTACTGTGGATATAGATACTTTTGTACCTGCGCTTCACAAGGTCCTTTGCTGTTGTTCTGGGATTGATTTGCACCTCTCGCACCAAAGTACGTTCATCTCTAGGAGATAGAACGCATCTCCTTCCTGAGCGGTATGACGGCTGCGCGGTCCCATGGTGTTTATACATGCGTACTATTGTTTGTACAGATGAACGTGGTACCTTCAGGCGTTTGGAAATTGCTCCCAAGGATGAACCAGACTTGTGGAGGTCTACAGTTTTTTTTTCTGAGGTCTTGGCTGATTTCTTTTGATTTTCCCATGATGTCAAGCAAAGAGGCACGGAGTTTGAAGGTAGGCCTTGAAATACATCCACAGGTACACCTCCAATTGACTCAAATGAAGTCAATAAGCCTATCAGAAGCTTCTAAAACATGACATAATCTTCTAGAATTTTCCAAGTTGTTTAAAGGCACAGTTAACTTCTGACCCACTGGAATTGTGATACAGTCAAATAATGTGTCTAAACAATTGTTGGAGAAAAAAAATTTATTCATGCATAAAGTAGATGTCCTAACCGACTTGCCAGAACTATAGTTTGTTAACAAGAAATTTGTGGAGTGATTGACAAATGAGTTTTAATGACTCCAACCTAGGTGTGTGTAAACTTCTGACTTCAACTGTTAGTGTTTTGTATTATGGTAGTTACCCATGTAGAATTAGCATAATGGTGTCAGAATAGTATTCGAGGTGTGTTGTATTATCGTAGTTACCCTTATTATGCCCTAAAAATGTGTTGTCAGATTGCAGACAGTGCATGTAGTTACATGGTTAATTGTTGCAGTAAATGTTTAGTATGGTTCAGCTGGAGCCATAAGTACCGTACTGGCCTGGCTAGTAGACTACAGCAGTGATGAACTCAATAGGCTAACACAGGGAGGGTTCCACAACACCGTTAGCCAGCAGAAGTGGGCCAGTGATTCCCATGTGCCTCCCTCTGTACCAGTTTTCTGGTTTGACTATGCTGACAGTGACACCGCATACCCAGAGAGGGGTGGGTGTCAGGCCAACCATGGCTCCATATCACCGCTCTATAAAGCAGGGGTTCTCAAAGTGGGGTCTACAGGGGGTCCCCCCCCCCCCCAAAAAAAACCCAACAGATTACTTTGTTCAAGTAATCTGTGGAATAAGTTTAGCAGGTGTTAAACAGTGAAACTGTATATGAATCAAATTAATGTTCTTAACCTTACAACATGGTCCTGGGAGACTCACAGGGATATTGGTATCCACAGAACTTCACCAGTTGTACATTTTTCAACTCTGCACTGGAATTTAAGTTTTAAAATGGCTAAGTTTTCTCTTCCTCATGGCAAAATGTGTAGAATTTCAGGATATTAATGTAGCTTGAAAACTGCAACATTTTCTCTCTGATGCCAAGGGATTTAAAATGTTCCTTTCCAGGGCCCGAGACAGAGTACAACTCTTGTATGCTATTTTTATCTCACTCGAGTTGTGTTCTGATTATGAGGGGATCCCTAATGAACTTGCCATCACAAAAGGGGTCTCTGGCCCCAAAAAGTTTGTGAATCCCTGCTATAAAGGACCACCCCACTCATCTCCACCCACCTAAACACAGACTGGGGCTTATTCAGGGAATGCCACTGAATTAATTCAGATAATTCATTATCTAGACCAGAAATTATTCTGTGTTTTCCACGAGGGCATCATGTCTGCTCTAGTCATGACATTTTCATCCTTCTAAACGTTGCCTTCTACTGAATAAGCACTAGGCTATATGATGTAGGCCATGACTGTGTATATGACTGGACAAAGCCATGGATCACGTGACACATTCATACACATGTGAAGACTCGATAGGTCATTTGAAGCCAAGGGAGTCTGTTAAGATGGCGTATCATATTGGAGGTTTTTGTAGACGTAACATGTGTTGGCGGTTTGAGCTACTCCAGGAAGTGACGTTGCTGACTAGCTCAGTGCTGCCCCCTCATTGAATATTTCAAGTTGAAGTCTGACCGGGGTACTGCAGGCTGCCATTAGCAACTCAATTATACTTCTTGTGTGAGTGATTTTATTCTAATCTGTTCAAGAACATCTGGTGTAATAGAAGCAGTTATTGGTACCATAATTGTCTTCGAAAATGTGTATTTATTTACATGAAGATTGTCCACAGTTTGCCATTTTCTCCATCATTGTAATGGGGGAACATTTTCTGCAAACAATGTCTGCAGTACTGTGGTCAGCCTTGAATTTATTGGCTTAAGTGAGAGAGGGCAGTCATTCTCCTCTGGATTGGAGCCTATAATAAGCCAGCCTTATCTCTTTGTATTCCCCTCTGACTCGCTCCCTTCCCCTGGTGGTCAGGTGAGGTACCGCAGGGAGAACACCTTGGGCCGCCAGCTGCCCTTCTTCCCCCTGCTGGAGGATCTGATGAGGGACGTGTGTGACGGCGCCGCCCTCCTCACCGTGGTCCACTATTACTGCCCCGACCACATGAAGCTCCACGGTACATCATGGGACGACATCTGTCCTCAACAAACTGGGGTTTCATCATTAGATGTTAAATCTATCCTTTTTTCTCCCTGATTGGTCAGGAATCCCAAATTTTGTCTGACCTCAAACAATTAGTAAAATCATGTCTTTAACCTGTTTTGTAATTGAAATGGTCCATTGAGCTCTACTCCAGATCTATGTTGTGGACATTAGACATTAAATCTGTGTTGTGCCCTGACTGCCAAGGAGGATTGCATGTGACATTACTAAACATCAGGTCAATGAGCTCCATCCTGACCTTTTTGACCTCTGTATCAGATATCTGTCTGAAGGAGGTGACCTCCATAGCTGACAGTCTGTACAACATCCAGCTGCTCAAGCAATTCTCAAATGAATATCTCAACAAGAGCTTCTACCTAACCATGGAAGATATGCTCTACTCTCCACTGGTTCTCAAGGTAAATAAGTCCTTTGGTATTTGTCGTCCCTGTAGCTGTGTTTTTCCCTGTAGCTGTGTTTTTCCCTGTAGCTGTGTTTTTCCCTGTAGCTGTGTTTTTCCCTGTAGCTGTGTTTTTCTGTGTTTTTCACTGTAGCTGTGTTTTTCTGCGTGTTTTTCACTGTAGCTGTGTTTTTCAGTGTGTTTTTCAGTGTGTTTTTCCCTGTAGCTGTGTTTTTCAGTGTGTTTTTCCCTGTAGCTGTGTTTTTCAGTGTGTTTTTCCCTGTAGCTGTGTGTTTCCCTGTAGCTGTGTGTTTCCCTGTAGCTGTGTTTTTCACTGTGTTTTTCCCTGTAGCTGTGTGTTTCCCTGTAGCTGTGTGTTTCCCCCGTCACTAACTTTGAGGATTTTGTTTTTCTGTGTTTCTAAGGAAGCACTTGATTCATTGATGGTTTTGGTAACGTGTTGTATGTCATTGTAGTTGAGTTTCTCTAACGTGGTTCTTGTTTTCACTATTCAGCACAATGTGATGGTGTTCATCGCTGAGCTCTTCTGGTGGTTTGAGACTGTCAAGCCAGAGTTTGTCCAACCCAGGATGGAGGAGTTCAGAGATGGTGAGGATCATCTCTATGGGTGTGTTGTGGTCTGAATGGGATGGATCAACAAATCAGGACAGGCAGGAGAGGGAAAAGGAGTATTTTAGGACCTCCTTACAGAACATGTGGTTCAACTGGAGTGTCTTTATTTTCATTTCCTCCAATGACATTTCAATGCAAATGTGTAAATGATCCCCATGCAATGTCAATAGTCTAATATATAGTGTTTAAATTTAGCTGATAATAATAATAGTATTGGTTTTGGATGAACTTGACCAGAAGTTAAAATAGGCAGCTGCAGTTTTGTATATTTGTATTTATTTCACCTTTATTTAACCAGGTAGGCTAGTTGAACACCTTTATTTAACCAGGTAGGCTAGTTGAGAACACCTTTATTTAACCAGGTAGGCTAGTTGAGAACACCTTTATTTAACCAGGTAGGCTAGTTGAACACTTTTATTTAACCAGGTAGGCTAGTTGAGAACACCTTTATTTAACCAGGTAGGCTAATTGAGAACAAGTTCTTATTTACAACTGCGACCTGGCCAAGATAAAGCAAAGCAGTTCAACACATACAACAACACAGAGTTACACATGGAATAAACAAACATACAGTAGAAAAAGTATATATACAGTGTGTGCAAATGAGGTAAGATAAGGGCGGTAAGGCAATAAATAGGCCATGGTGGCGAAGTAATTACAATATACCAATTAAACGCTGGAGTGATAATGTGCAGAGATACTGGGGTGCAATGGAGCAAGATAAATAAATGCAGTTTGGGGATGAGGTAGTTGGATTGGCTATTTACAGATGGGCTATGTACAGGTCCAGTGATCTGTGGGCTGCTCTGACTGCTGGTGCTTAAAGCTAGTGAGGGAGTGTCTCCAGCTTCAGTGATTTTTGCAGTTCGTTCAAGTCATTGGCAGCAGAGAACTGGAAGGAAAGGCGGCCAAAGACGGAATTGGCTTTGGGGGTGACCAGTGAGATATACCTGCTGGAGCGCGTGCTACGGTTGGGTGCTGCTATGGTGACCAGTGAGCTGAGATAAGATGGGGCTTTACCTATCAAAGACTTGTCGATGACCTGGAGCCAGTAGGTTTGGCGACGAGTATGAAGTAAGGGCCAGCCAATGAGTGTGTACAGGTTGCAGTGGTGGGTAGTATATGGGGCTTTGGTGACAAAACGGATGGCACTGTGATGGACTGCATCCAATTTGTTGAGTAGAGTGTTGGAGGCTATTTTGTAAACGACATCGCCGAAGTTGAGGATCGGTAGGATGATCAGTTTTAAGTACACTGGTTACATTATTCTCCACCTCTTACCCACCTCTCTTTTGATTGACACCTCCACTTCTCTCACAACAGCCCGAGCCATGGCTCAGCCGAAGAGTGCCCGCCCCTCAGTGCCCATCTCCAACGCCACCAAGCGCAGCTTTCAGGTTACCCCTGGCATCCCAGAGGCCTCGCTGTCTGTTTCTGCCCAGAGCAGCCCTGATGGCAGGTACTCCCTGTACCCTGCTGAAGGCTCTGACCCTCTGTAAGTTCCTCCTTCCTCTCTGTCCACCCACCCTTCTCATTTCATCAACCTGTTTTATTTATCTCCTAGTTAGCTAGACAGGAATGAAGAGATCTAGTGTAGAGATCTAATGCTAGTGTTGATACTCAGTTCTCTCACCTCTTTGTTTCCAGCTCACCACTTTCTACCTTTGCTTTGTCCAACACTGTGTTTATCAATGTTAATGAATTGATGTTTCACAGTACATCCAGCCAAATAAATGGATAGCTTTGTAATACCACCACCATTTCAGAGATCATTGCTTATCATGTGCTGGTTGTTCAGAGGGATGGTCAAAGAGTAGCTGATTGGATTAAAGGGACAGTAGGTCAGATGGGCAAAGGTCATAATGTCAACTGACTGGTGTGCCTGTAAGGTCTGTGGTTATGAAGAAAACACTTAGTTCGTACTACTTATGATTCTTAAATGCAAGCAATAAAATCTCCAGTGATTCCCTGTGAGAATACGAGACTGATAATGTAGAGAATGTGGGGTCAATCTGCTTTACTAAAGGTGTAAGAGGGGCTAATCCCTTATACTGTGTTGGTACTTAAGACCTTCTGAATGAATTAACATTTGCCAAAAAATAATATATTAAGACCTACTGAATGCATTCACACAGCCTGGATAAAATATATCCTGCAAATATGGAATTGGAATTTGATCTGCTGCTTAGAGATATCCTGCAAAGATGGATCATGAATGTTGACTGCTACGCTACTGCTAAAAGATTATTGTGGACTTGGTAGGTAATCTAAGTGGTTTGTGCCGTTTTGATTATTTTCAGTAACAAGGGAGGTCCTGGGGAAGCCTTCAGCCCCTCCCACCCACTCCTCCCCCTAAGGCAGAGACAGCAGCAGGGAGAGGACGTATCAGGTGAGGGTACTACACAACACCACAGTTATCATTTATTATAGAAGACTACTAAAAACTATCCATGGCTTTATACAAGTTACATTGAGCCCTTTCTGATGGCTGTGTAGTTTTTATTATAGTGGAATATTATTACAGCTCATATGTCAAGAGATGGCTTTTCTGGTCTGCATTGTAGGTAGCTGAGTGATCTATGTTGTCTGTGTATCTAGGCATAAGAAACCGCTCCAACTCCTTGGAGAACAAACATCCACGAGGCTCAGTGCAGGCCTGGTCTGACAGGAGACAGAGGTGTAGTATGAGAATAACACTGACCTCCCTTCTTGCTCTGAAATGTTCAATCAATGCATGTTTCAGAGATTTGGGTGACTAATTGGGGGATATTTCACCAAAATCTGTCATTTTGTAAGTAAATAAAACCCTTTTCTTCTTGATGTCCAATGTTGTGCATCTCACTTCTTCCCCTCTTTCTAGGCCGACGTCTACGCTCAACCCGTACACGTTTGGCATCTCAGCCACTGACAGCGATGGTGACAGTGTGAGTCTGGCCCGCTCCATCAGTAAAGACAGTCTGGCCTCTAACATAGCCAACCTCACCCCCAAACACCAGGTTCTCACCCCCCAGGGCCACGCCCAGGTAGGCTGTGCCCCTGTCAGCCCCGCCCCCCGCCGAGTCAACGGTCACGGCCTTCTGGGAAACGTCAATATGGAGGAGGTACTTGTGGCCGTGATGAGGACAGACGCGTCAGCCTCTCTTCCCAGTCAGGGAGAGGCGACGCAGCAAACTGCTGGGGCCGAGCCCAAGGATTGTTCTTATTTAGAACCTCTGATGCCTGCTGTGTTGAAATCGGTGAAAGAGAAGTCTGTATACCTGAACAAGGAGGAGGAGAGCGGGGAGGTGGGTCGATCGCGGGGAGGGGGTTCTATCCGGAGAGTAGAAGGGGGACCTGAACTTGTGGCGTCGGCCAGGAGGAAAACCCCCACCACCCTAAACCGGACCTACACTCCCGCCTCTAGTGGGGAGTTTGACTTGTCTACTGAGATCTCACTGGCTGGGCCACTCCAGGGACAGGGGGCCTTCAATCCCATGGACACAAGCAGTGTGGACCCCGACTCCAGAGTTCCAGCAGGTGGCTTCTACCTCCACTCTGACAGCGAAGACCAGAAGCCTTGGCAGGAGCCAGACCTGGACGAGGCTCATGATGAAGACCTTGATGAAGCCCTCACCACCAAGGACCCAACTAGGCCTAGGAAGACCTTTGACGAGGAGGAGGAGTCAGCCAAGCTTATGGAGGACCTGAAGGTGAAAGAGAAGAGGGACAAGGACAAAGGGGATGATTGTAGTAGCGGTCGCTCGAGCCCCTGTCTCAGCACCCATTCCCAGGCCAGCAGCCTAGCCAGCGGCAGCGTACGCATGACCAGCTTCGCTGAACGCAAGGCCCAGCAGCGCTTTGGCAGCAACCAGGACCTGCGAACCAGTGCCTCCAGCTCCCAAAGGACCACCCCGGATGGCTCTGAGTGCAGCGGGCCCTTGTCCCTGCCCACCTCCCGGAGGCTGAAGATGGACCAGAGCCCCTCCATGCTCCAAGGGGGGCGGGGAGACTTGGGGACCAACATGCTGGCTTCTGAGTTGGTTCAGCTCCACATGCAGCTAGAGGAGAAGAGGAAGGCCATTGAGCACCAGAAGAAGAAGATGGAGATGCTGTCAGCCAGGCAGAGACAGAAGCTGGGCAAGGCTGCCTTTCTGCACATTGTCAAGAAGGGCAAGAGCGACACCCTGCCCCACCTGCTCAAAACAGACTACTGCAAAGAAGAACTCAATGGGGACAAAGGGGGAAGCTCAAAAGACGACTCTTGCGTGGACGCTCTGAGAGGGGCCACAGAGACTGAGTCTGCCACCTCGCCTGTCCCAGATGCCTTAGAGACGGTGGACAAGAAGGGCAGCTGTAGTCCTGGTCTGCTGCTGGATGAAGAGCTGGACTTGGATGAGTGTAACCGCTCCATTGAGATGCTGAATGACGCCATCGGCAGCATCCAGCAGCAGATGATGCAGCTGTCCCTCCAGCAGGACCTGCTGATGAAACAGAACGTACAGTCCCCTCCCAGGGTCCCGTCTCCCTGCTCAGTCAATGAGAAGACCAGCGGATCTGAACCCAAGGCCCGACCTGCCGTCCACTTTGTGGATTTGGGCAGCGGCGCACCAACCACCGGCACCGCTCCATCCAGGAAACCACCCAAGCTGAGTTCGGCCCGTGGCCCCAGGACCAAGCTCTCAGAGCTGAAGCTGGCCAAAGAGCACAGCAGGCCGGGCCTGGCATCAAGCAGGGCTATCACCCCACCCCACAGCCTGGAGACCCTGCCTCACCTGAGGCAGTTTCCTGGGGGCAGGTCCCCCAGGGCGGACCACCCCGACGTCAGCTCCAAAACCCCCTCCGCAGGTGGAGAGACAATCAGTGGGCAGGACAAGCCTGGACGTCGTGCCACCTTCAGGCTCCACGACGAGGCTAACCTGCGCACAGCGGCCCATATCGAACCAGTGGTCGTCACCCCAGAAGTGTCCTTTGAGCCGTGCCTGTCCAGTACCCTGAGGGAGGGGGAGCTGAACTCCTCTGACGGCTCGGGGAAGGAGAACATCCCCTTGGAGGAAGTGTCGAGGAGCAAAGCCCCCCTGATCGAGGTGGACCTGTCAGACCTGAAGGACCCAGAGGAGATGGAGGGAGATGGGGGGCAGGACAGCACCATGGATGGGGAGGAAGGGGAACAGAAGTCTGGCCTGGGATTCTTCTTCAAGGTACATCTGAAATGTTGTGTGTGTGTGTATATATAGACAAGATGCACCAAATTCAATGACCGCAAACAGGACAGGGGAAGAAATTATTGTTTTTATAGTTGTACAAAATTGTCTTGGAAGGAATAGTATTAAATTCTCCATTACTGAAAAAAATTGAAAGTACCTCTTACTAGCCACTAATGTAGAAAAAGAGCAGGAGACAAGGGGAGGACACACAGCAGGCAATAATTTGGCATAAATTGATACCAGTATTGATCAGGGGTTACTTTTTATGCTGCAGGATGAACAGAAGGCAGAGGATGAACTGGCTAAGAAGAGAGCAGCTTTTCTCGTAAGGCAGCAGAAGAAGGCTGAGGAGACCCGGCTACGAAAAATGCAGCTGGAGGCTGAGACTGAACAGAAACGGGAAGAGGCCAGGTAACCAACATTGCCTCTACAACCAAATCAAAACGGTCTGTTAGACAATACATACTGTTCAGGTAGGATAAGACCATGTCCAAGCACTACACCACCACAACCCTCCCACAATAGTCACACGTTTGGAACATTAGTGTGTCTGTTCTATTTACCTTGAATATTGACTCATTGAAAACGCAGACAAGAGCAACGGCATTCCTCTTCTGCCCTGCGTTAGAGAATATTCTAACACAGGACCTTCTAAAGTGTGTTGACACTTGAGATGCATTTTAAATACATTGAGACTCCGTCTATTCAAATGCAGCAGTTGTTGACCCTGTGGTCTGTCTCCCCCCAGGCGGAAGGCGGAGGAGGACCGGATGAGGAAGGAGGAGGAGAAGGCCCGTAGGGAGCTCATCAAGGAGCAGTACCTGAGGAGGAAGCAGCAGGAGCTGATGGAGGAACAGGGCCTGGGCAGCCCCGCCAAACCCAAGACTGCTAAGACCAAGCCCAAGAAACTCAGTCACCAGACTCACAGACCCAAGTCTGCGTTCAGCAGAGAGGAGATCTCTAGCGACACCTTCTCCTCCAAGGGCTCTTCTTCCACACGTAAGAAACACCTTTCTAGTCCAGGTGTGTCTAACTGGTGTCTAACTGGGGTCCCAGAGGGACTTTTACTCCACTGCGGAACTAACAGATCTGATCCAGCTGGGCTGGAGGAAAAACCCTGCTGACACTGGTTCTCCTTCATCTAGGCCACATGTTATTCATCTCAATTATCATTGAGACAATATTGCACATATTGCGGTCATGCATTTCTGTGTGTGACGATAGTAGTGTAATGGGAAGAGGTTAGCTACACTAAGATAGTGTCTGTTTTGCTTCTCTGTAGCTGACAACCTGAGCAGTGTCCAGTCAGGCTCCAGTCTCTCCCTGGCCTCCGCTGCCACCGCCGAGGCAGACAGCGTCAACCCTGGAGTGCCAGGCTCCCAACGGCAAGTAACCCAAATGTGTGGGTGGTTGTGAGTTTCTTTTTTATTTGTGTGTGTTCTCTGTGTGACATTTTAAAACCTCTTGTTTTCTCTGCTGTCCGTTGCCAGGGGTGAGTCTGTGGAGTCGTTCCCAGGCCTGAGTCGGAACGCCAGTCGGAACACTGACAGAGACTGGGACAACGGATCCACTGCGTCTTCCATCACCTCCATGGCAGAATACACTGGTCAGTACAAGTTACCACCTTTAGCATATCAAGCTATTACACGCCCCTATAATGTTCCCATTAAACCATTGCGCTGCTCACTTTATCCTCGTGTCTCCGTGTATGTTAACATCTAACGTTAAGACCTGCCTTTCCACTGTCCTCAGGTCCCAAGCTGTTCAGGGAGCCCAGTTCCAAGTCCAACAAGCCAATCATCTTCAATGCCATCTCCCATTGCTGCCTCGCTGGCAAAGTCAACGAACCCCAGAAGAACACCCTTCTAGAGGTGAATTATCATCTTACTGTTAAATACTATTATAAAACAGGTGGTTCTAATCCTGAATGCTGATTGGTTAAAATCTCATTCCAGCTGGTGTATATTCCACAAGTTGTACTGTTAAATGCTATTACCAAGCACTCCAGAACCAGTGGTAACACCCCCCCCCTCTATCTGACTCCTCTGTCTGATCCCAGGAGCTGGAGAGAGTAGATGCACACCACCTGATGATCCTGTTCAGGGATGGGGGTTGCCAGTTCCGGGGGGTCTACTCCTACTTCCCAGACACGGAGGAGATCCTCAAGCTGACCGGCACGGGCCCCAAGAGCATTAGCAAGAAGATGATCGACAAGCTTTACAAGTACAGCTCGGACCGCAAGCAGTTCACAGTCATCCCCGCTAAGACAGTGTCGGTTAGCATAGACGCCATCACCATCCACAACCACCTGTGGCAGGCCAAAAGAACCACTGTGCCAAAGAAGAGCGGGAAATAATCTGGGGAGGCCCCTGGAACTCACCCTGGGGAACCCCTCCTAGGGTCCATTCCACCATGCTCTGCTGGATAGACTGCATTGACGTCCACAGCCAATGAAACTCCCCCTCTATCAAGGATGGCCAGACACGGGGCTCCTTCAGTTCACACTGTGGAGGCATGTATCAATGGATACATGTACTGGTGGCCTGCCAGTGACTTTGTCATCTGTCGAGATCTCCATGTGTTCTGTTCAGGTTGTTCGTTGATGGATTCATTCGGTTGGGTTTTTCTAAAGACTAAGAGAAACGTGTCATTTTTTCATGTGGTGGATGTCTTTTTACTTGAAGTATTTGTTGTTTTGTCACTGAAATGGTTGAGCTGCAGCATCCTGCAGCATCCTGCAGCATCCTGCAGCATCCTGCACCATCCTGCAGCATCCTGCACCATCCTGCACCATCCTGCAGCATCCTGCACCATCCTGCAGCATCCTGCACCATCCTGCAGCATCCTCCTCTCTCTTGTTGGAGGGGTAGGTGGTTCTCAATCTCTCCACTTCAAAATCTGACCTGAGATGACCAGCTTACTTTCTTTTAGGACTTCTAGGACCAGTATTCTGCAACAAATCAATCTCCAGTATAACTAGCTACCAGACAAGCATTGCCAACTTTGCCTCTCCCGTTCTCTCTGTCCAATGTGCTGCTCTGAACTGTCTCCTGTTTGTTACTGGGCTCCCAGACCATCCACTGGCCTTCTACAAGCATCATACTGCTACTATCAACCGTCTATTTATTCAAACTCTTCTAAACTTGCGCAGTGCAGCCCGTCGTAGCACTGTCTATCTGGGATGTAGAATGGTGGCGATTGTTTTTAAACTACTCATCTAGTCTCCGTTAGGCATTTAAAACGAGGGGGTAAAGACACGCGGGGAACAATAGGCTTTGGTACTCTTCGAAATTGTCATGATGCTTATTTTGTAAGTTTTTGTTATTTTTTTAATGGAAAACTGTGGTTGGTTATACAGTAATCGGCGCTGATGTGTTATCATAACATTACATGAATCGGTATGGCGTACGTTAGCTAGCTAGAGCTAGTCATTTCTCTCCACTAGGCACTACTTCCTGTATAAAGGTGCACTCCACTCATCACGTTTCAAAGGCTTTTATCATGCAATGTACCACCTCCCTTCTACCACATGAGTGATCGGCTACCCACCATGGGTGGGGTCATTCCATTTCAATTCAATCAGCTCAGGAAGTAAAATTAAATGTTTATTTTTGTTTACTTCCTGAATTGACGAAATTGACCCTAACCCTGCTAAGCCAACTTTTCTCCCCTCCCCCAGAGAGCTGCATGCTCTTGTTCTGAAGAGTGTGTGTGTGTTCTGCTGTAACCGGTTTGAATGACAGTATTTAATATATTCATAATGGGTCACTCTGTGGGACTGTGGTCTAGTTATTTACCTACCGACCGACATTAAAGAACATTCCTGAAAGGTGTCAACAAACACTGCCACCATTTTATTTTTCTCTCTCTGTCCAAGTGCTTATTATTAGATACCGTATGTTGGCCTCAAGAACAACTAAGTGTTGCACGTGCACTTTACTCACTGATTACAGAAAGTGGAATTCAACTTTAAAAGGGCATTCAAAATGTATTGCAGAAGGAAGATGGTATATTTTTCATAACTGAACTCCTGTGCACTCCAAACTGAGAAACCTTTCCTGAACTAAAACCAAACACTAAGATTTAAGAATGGGTGACCAGTCAACTAAAATAACATCCTTCCTTCACTAATACTGCCGTCTCCAAAAATATATAGAGTACTTGATTATAATTTTCTGCATTTGATTTATTTTTTTATAGATATTTTGTATGTTAGTGTTTTTGTCTACTAAAATATTATATTGTCATTTAATCACTATTTGTGTGTGTACTTCCCATCCCTGTTCATTTGACTATTTCTTTGAGATCATACCATCTATTTATTTTTAAATGGAAGCACTGAAACTGAATAAATTTTTAAAGTTATTAAAACACATTTCAATCTTTTGTTCTCATTTGTCTTTCACATTTTACTTTCTGTACACTTTTCAGCCTACATTACCAACAGTTTGTTAGTTCCACACCAGTCAAAAGTTTGAACACCCCTACTCATTCCAGGGTTTTTCTTTATTTTTACTATTTTGTACATTGTTTCTACATCCAAAATATGCATGGAAGCAAAAAGTGTTAAACAAATCAAAATATATTTGAGAATATCCAAAGTAGCCATCCTTTTGTCTTGATGACAGCTTTGCACACACTTTGCATTCTCTCAACCAGCTTCATGAGGTAGTCACCTGGAATGCATTTCAGTTAACCGGTGTGCCTTGTTAATTTGTGGAATTTCTTTCCTTAATGCGTTTGAGACAATCAGTTGAGTTTTGACAAGGTGTTATACAGAAGATGGCCCTATTTGGAAAAAGACCAAGGCATGAAGGTCAGTCAATGCGTAAAATTTTAAGAACTTTGGATCCAATTTTTTTGGATTAAAAAAGCGCTATGATGACAGTCTCAAATCAAAGTTTATTTGTCACGTGCACCGAACACAACAGTGAAATGCTTACTTACAGGCTCTCATGAGGACTGCCACAGGAAAGGAAGACCACGCTTTACCTCTGCTCCAGAGGATGAGTTCATTAGAGTTAACTGCACCTTAGATTGCAGCCCAAATAAATCCTTTACAGAGTTCAAGTAACAAGAATTTGACTTGCCTAGTAAAACAATTAATGAAAAAAAGACCTCAACATCAACTGTTCAGAGGAGACTGGGTGAATCAGGCCTTCATGCTCGATTTGCTGCAAAGAAACCACTAAAGGACACCAATAAGAAGAGACTTGCTTTGCCCAAAAAACACGAGCAATGGACATTAGACCGGTGGAAATCTGTCCTTTGGTCTGAGTCCAAATTTGAGATTTGGTTCCAACCGCCATGTCTTTCTGAGATGCAGAGTAGGTGAGTGGATGATCTCTGCATTTGTGGTTCCCACAGTGAAGAGTGGGGGTGCTTTGCTGGTAACACTCAACACATAAAATTCAAGGCACACTTAACCAGCATGGCTACCACAGCATTCTGCAGCGATATGCCATCCCATCTGGTTTACACTTAGTGGGACTATCATTTGTTTTTCAACAGGACAATGACCCAAAACACACCACCAGGTTGTGTAAGGGCTATTTGACCAAGAAAGAGAGTGATTGAGTGCTGCATTAGATGACCTGACCTCAACCCAATTGAGATGTTTTGGGATGAGTTGGACCGCAGAGTGAAGGAAAAGCAGCCAGCAAGTGCTCACCATATGTGGGGAATTCTTCAATACTGTTGGAAAATAATTCCTCATGAAGCTGGTTGAGAGAATGCCAAGAGTGTGCAAAGCGTGGCTACTTTGAAGAATATAAAATATATTTGGATTTGTTTAACATGTCTTTGCTTACTACATGTTTCCATATTTGTTATTTCATATTTTTGATGTATTCACTAATATTCTAAAGAAAAACCCTTGAATGAGTAGATGTGTCCAAACTTTTGACTGGTACTGTACATGTGTATGTTCTCGTCAGAGACACTTGCAAATTCACAGTATAGTTTTGCATGCCTTGTTTTCACCCCACACCAGTTACCTAGGGATTATTGAAGGCACGCTTCACTTAAATCATTTAGGTGTTCCAAACTTGTTCCACCGGGGCTGGGCCAAAAAGACTGAATATAATTCATTTCAACCCATATCACGTCACTATAAGGGAGTTGGTGGATGTGCTGCTATCCTCCAGGCCTCCCTAGTGTGAACTGTCTCTCCCTCTACCACTCAACTGGAACAATGGTGATCTCCCAGCCATGCTTCAATGGCATGCAGCACTCATAACCATGGTAAACTGTTGCAGTCATGCATACACCTACCATGGCAACGGGCAGTTCATTCTCTTGAAGTGGCTCTCTGAGTGTCGTGTATTCACAGAACAGCACATACTGTCAAACACTCAGCTTTCTGTCCACATCTGTGGTAGATTTACTCCTCAGTTCTGTGTAAATGCTACATGTTCTAGTAGGACATAGGAGTCTCATGCAAGGCTACATTCTGAGGTAGATCATCGTGAATAGTGAGTATTATACCTATTTCTATTTACATAAGTATTCAGACCCTTTGCGATGAGACTCGAAATTTAGCTCAGGTGCATCCTGTTTCCATTGATCATCCTTGAGATGTTTCTCCAACTTGATTGGTTTCCACCTGTGGTAAATACAATTGTTTGGACATGATTTGGAAAGGCACACACCTCTCTATATAAGTTCTCACAGTTGACAGTGCATGTCCGAGCAAAAACCAAGCAATGAGGTCATTGGAACTACGAAGACTTCCTAGAGCTGACACCCCGGCCAAACTGAGCAATCGGTGGAGAAGGGCCTTGGAGAAACTCCAAACTCCCTAAAAACAGGTGTGCCAAGCTTGAAGCGCCATACTCAAGAAGACTCGAGGCTGCTTCAACAAAGTACAGAGTAACGGGTCTGAATACTTATGTAGATGTGACATCAGTTTTTTTATTCATAATACATTTCTAAAAACCTGTATTCAAATCAAAATCAAATCAAATCAAATTTTATTTGTCACATACACATGGTTAGCAGATGTTAATGCGAGTGTAGCGAAATGCTTGTGCTTCTAGTTCCGACAATGCAGTAATAACAAGTAATCTAACTAACAATTCCAAAACTACTGTCTTGTACACAGTGTAAGGGGATAAAGAATATGTACATAAGGATATATGAATGAGTGATGGTACAGAGCAGCATAGGCAAGATACAGTAGATGGTATCGAGTACAGTATGTACAAATGAGATGAGTATGTAAACAAAGTGGCATAGTTTAAAGTGGCTAGTGATACATGTATTACATAAGGATACAGTCGATGATATAGAGTACAGTATATACGTATGCATATGAGATGAATAATGTAGGGTAAGTAACATTATATAAGGTAGCATTGTTTAAAGTGGCTAGTGATATATTTACATCATTTCCCATCAATTCCCATTATTAAAGTGGCTGGAGTTGAGTCAGTGTCAGTGTGTTGGCAGCAGCCACTCAGTGTTAGTGGTGGCTGTTTAACAGTCTGATGGCCTTGAGATAGAAGCTGTTTTTCAGTCTCTCGGTCCCAGCTTTGATGCACCTGTACTGACCTCGCCTTCTGGATGATAGCGGGGTGAACAGGCAGTGGCTCGGGTGGTTGATGTCCTTGATGATCTTTATGGCCTTCCTGTGACATCGGGTGGTGTAGGTGTCCTGGAGGGCAGGTAGTTTGCCCCCGGTGATGCGTTGTGCAGACCTCACTACCCTCTGGAGAGCCTTACGGTTGAGGGCGGTGCAGTTGCCATATCAGGCGGTGATACAGCCCGCCAGGATGCTCTCGATTGTGCATCTGTAGAAGTTTGTGAGTGCTTTTGGTGACAAGCCGAATTTCTTCAGCCTCCTGAGGTTGAAGAGGCGCTGCTGCGCCTTCTTCACAATGCTGTCTGTGTGAGTGGACCAATTCAGTTTGTCTGTGATGTGTATGCCGAGGAACTTAAAACTTGCTACCCTCTCCACTACTGTTCCATCGATGTGGATAGGGGGGTGTTCCCTCTGCTGTTTCCTCACACATTTGACTTTTTCCTCATTTTACAGCCTTATTGTAAAATTGATAAAATTAATTATTTTTGATCATCAATCTACACACAATCCTCCCATTCTTCTCTGCAGATCCTCTCAAGCTCTGTCCAGTTGGATGGGGAGCGCCGCTGCACAGTTCTTTTCAGGTCTCTCCAGAGATGTTCGATCGGATTCAAGTCTGGGCTCTGGCTGGGCCACTCAAGGACATTCAGAGACTTGTCCCAAAGCCACTCCTGCATTGTCTTGGCTGTGTGCTTAGGGTTCTTGTCCTGTGGGAAGGTGAACCTTCACCCCAGTCTGAGGTCCTGAATGCTCAGGAGCCGGTTTTCATCAAGGATCTCTCTGTACTTGGCTTCGTTCATCTTTGCCTCGATCCTGACTATTCTCCCAGTCCCTTCCTCTGAAAAACATCCCCACATTATGATGCTGCCACCACCATGCTTCACAGTAGGGATGGTGCCAGGTTTCCTCCAGATGTGACACTTGGCATTCAGGCCAAATAGTTCAATCTTGATTTCATCAGACCAGAGAATCTTGTTTCTCATGGTCTGAGTCCTTTAGGCGCCTTTTTGGCAAACTTCAAGCGTGCTGTCATGTGCCTTTTAAAGGCTTGATTAGTGGAGTGCTGCAGAGATGGTTCTCCCATCTCCACAGAGGAACTCTGGAGCTCTGTCAGAGCTGGGTTCTTGGTCACCTGCCTGACCAAGGCCCTTCTCCCCCGATTGCTTACTTTGGCCAGGCGGCCAGCTGTAGGAAGAGTCTTGGTTGTTCCAAACTTCTTCCATTTAAGAATGATGGAGGTCACTGTGTTCTTGGGGACCATCGATGCTGAAGAAATGTTTTGGTGACCTTCCCCAAATCTTTCCACGACACAATCCTGTCTCTGAGCCCTATGGACAATTCCTTCGACCTCACAGCTTAGTTTTTGCTCTGACATGCTCTGTCAACTGCGGGACCTTATATAGACAGATGTGTGCCTTTCCAAGTCATGTCCAATCAATTGAATTGGACTCCAATTAAGTTGTAGACACATCTCAAGGATGATCAATGGAAACAGCTCAATTTTGAGTCTCATAGCAAAGGGTCTGAATACATATATAAATAAGTTTTATTTATTTTTACATATACATTTGCACAGGGTGGAGACCGATAGAGAACTACACAGGGTGGAGAAATACACAGGGTGGAGACTGATAGAGAACTACACAGGGTGGAGGCTGATGGAGAACTACACCGGGTGGAGGCTGATGGAGACCTACACAGGGTGGAGACTGGTGGAGAACTACACAGGGTGGAGACTGATAGAGAACTACACAGGGTGGAGACTGATAGAGAACTACACAGGATGGATACTGGTGGAGAACTACACAGGGTGGAGAACTACACATGGTGGAGACTGATTAGGAACTACACAGGGTGGAGACTGATTAGGAAATACACATTGTGGAGACTGATGGAGAAAACCTGTATAAATATATGAAGACGTCAGAGGTAGAGCAGCAAAGAGCCAGGATGTAATGAGTCCAGGTGGGAATTAGAAACCTGACAGGAAAAGATGATCTTACTGATAAAGCGAGTCAGGAACATGAAAGTGATGATGATGACTTATAGTGATGACTTATAATCTATAAAATGGCAGCAGAAATACAACCCAGGCTTCTGAGGATACAGAGATCATACCTTATCTATTGCCCCTGACTCTGCCAAACCTGACCCTGACCACAACAAAGGTCAAAGAAGGCCATAGTGAGGGTCTCCCCCATCTTGGTTCAGTGGCAGGTCCACAATGCCACACAGAGGGGGCTGAGTCTCTTCACTGACCCCGACCCTGACCAAGAGATCGAAGTCAAAGCAGACAACCAATCACCTGATCCTGACCAAGAGGTCGAATGTGAAATGGACACTATCTCAGTTGATGTTTCTCTGTGGGGGCAACACTACTGTCAGTGTTCTAGAATCTTCACCCCCAGAAGAGGACAGTGGTGAGGAGTTCAAGAGTAGACTCTGAAACAATCTCTCCAGATCATGATGTAGTCCAACTGGACAATGCTGAACCCTCAATTGAGTCAAGTGTGTCCTTGTCAAGCTTGGTCAATGCTACTCATGTCCAGTGAGGTCCTTACCCAGCTCCAGAAAAGCCTGAAGAATTGGAGAACGAACCTCAAGAAACCCCACAGTTTTCTTCAGACAGAGTTGAGTAGAGGCCAATCCAACCCAAAGGGGGTGCCAAAGAGTCGCAGCAGGGAGAGAAGAGAGTGTAGTGGTGATCCACCTAGTGGTGGTTCTCCCAGTGATGACCACCTGCTGCTGGAGAATGAATACACCTTTACTGACTTGCTGCAGGAGGTGGTTCAGAACCAGGTGTTTCAGAACCAGGTGTTTCAGAACCAGGTGGTTCAGAACCAGGGCCAATGGACCAGAGACAGGCGGTAAACGACACCAGCAAACAGAGGAAGGGACAGGACCGGCCGTGGCTTTAAGAATTTTAAAGCACTATGTAGTCTTTTTTTATATGATACTGGTGTGATATTATCTTTTTACTTCTATTGGTTTATGTTTCATAACTGTGTACATTGTCAACATTAGAGTGAATCAATACTGAACATGTGTTACCCCAACCAACGCCACCACCCTGTTAATAATGATTAACAGCAATGCTATCTCAATGCTGTTTCTGAGTGATCATTTTTCTCTGTGATTCAAACAAACAACAGGAGTGTTTATCCATTTCAATGTTCCCTGCTGCATGTAGCATTTAATGTTTCATATTTTACATCATGGTAGAGAAGTACACAGACTTCATAATAAGAAATAGTAGAAAATTGACCTTTTCACAACGAATCAAGAACATGATAAAGTGAACAGAGGTTTTTGGAGAACATGCATGGTTCCATATAAAGATATCAAATGATATGCTTACAAAAAAGAAGCGGGGAATATTATCATCAGATTCATTTTCTAGGTGTGATACTTCACACAGGTCGGCAATCTAGCTGTAGGAAAACACATCTGGTTTGGCAAGCTTTATTTAAAAACATGCTTTTTGTGTTTGCATGCCCCTTTCTAAACTACAGTATAAACTTCAAAAACCACAAACAGATTTTCTATGGATTCTAATTATATGGTGACTGATGGGATTGTACACGCTCATTGTTTCCATGGTGATCAACTGTACTCTTCTTTAGTCCTCCAGATCTGTAAACTGCCTTTCTGTGGGGGCCTGGCTAGAATCAAACATATTCTATCTACACTTACAGTAAATCAATGGACAACGTGGGAATACATCTCAAACACAGCAAGAAATATATATTAAACAACTTCAGTCCTGATATCAAAGTATCAATTGCCTTTCCTCCATCATAACAAACTTTCTCAACAACCTAATCGTATTCATGCAGTCAGGAAATGCATGTATTATGGTGTACTCTTTTTGTGTTTATTTGTATGCTGGCTTCACCCCCAAAAATTCCATCTAAATGGACAAAGTATATTGTGTCATTTACAATGACAATGAACCTTAAACTTTGCAAACTTAACTAAGTTGATATTGTGTTTATAACACCTCTCTCTGAATGTATGACTCATACTGTGCTGTGAATTTTGTAGTCTGTTTTATTGTATAGTTTAAGTTTCGGGTTAAAGGGTCATGCTATAATGCTCTTAACGACCACAGAGCTTAGTGCAAAAGTATTTCAAGACCTTGTTATAATTTCTGTAAAAATGACCCAGATTTTTTTGGAAACGAAACAATGAAGATTAAAAGTGTTAGACTATTTACAATGATAAAACCACACATATTAGTCCAACAGTATCGAAAAAAATAAAATAAAACATAAATACATCTCCTAACCCTTAAATAATGATTCAATATCTAAAGCACACACAATACTACATTTACTGTACAAGTGATTCCTGTATAAGTGAAAGGACATATTGGAATCCAGCTTGCAACACTGTACTCCAAGCCCATGTACTGGCCATACTAACAGACTTCAAGTGATAGTTAACTCCAACTCATCTTTACATTGGATTACTTTTGACATCTGAAAACATATAACAAACTTTCATTTTGTAGTGAACGTTCACTTTTCCTGTGCCTGTCTTTTATTGTGCAAAACAACATAGGTTTTCCACGGTAAACCGCTTTGAAAATCAGGATCATTGTACTGTAATGTACAATGATTCATAAAATCCTGCCAGAAATAAGGAATGGTTGTACATTAGCTTAAGTAGAACACTGACAGATATAAAATAAATATCCAGATACCATATGGCACAAATAGAGCGACATATTGTAGTGGCATGGAAGAATTTATATAGGTTCTTCAATTCCTTTACTATTCTAGACTTCTAATAAGAAATGTCATGTTATAAAACAAAATGGGGAAACATCCAGCATGAGCAGTAAAAGGGTCCCTATATAAGATACAATGTTTTCTACATTGAAAATAGGAAATAAAAAAACGAAAATCAATGTCATTTAAAAAGTGCTTATGTACTATCATGATTGATTTGTAAGAATACTGTCTTAACATTGTGATAAGGAATAACCATTTCTGTACCAAACTCCGTACATGACTTGCTATCGTAACTGATAACTACACAGTCCCCCCACACACACCAGGTGTGCTTGGTCGAGCTCACCAGCATACCATACAAGGCAGAGTTTGCTCTTGTGACACCTTTCCATTGGTCCTAAAGTGCGAGCTCCATCCACCAAGCGTGTGAACGAGCTAAATCAAACTAACCTCTAAATATTAAGAGCATCACAGGACCTCTGACATCATCATCTCTTCTGGTTGCTTACTTGTCCTGAAGGGGGCGTGCTTACTTGTCCGGAAGGGGGCGTGCTTCCAGTCCGTCTCTCTCTCCCTCCAGTGACTGGTGCACTCTTTCTGTTTTATCTGTTGCAAAGAGGGCCTGTCTGATGCTCTCCAAGAGGGCCTGTCTGATGCTCTCCAAGAGGGCCTGTCTGATGCTCTCCAAGAGGGCCTGTCTGATGCTCTCCAAGAGGGCCTGTCTGATGCTCTCCAAGAGGTGAAGTAGTTAATTAATGATGAGGCAGTCTTTATGCATCCTTCCATAGCAGCTCTGTGTGTGTGTGTGTGTGTGTGTGTGTGTGTGTGTGTGTGTGTGTGTGTGTGTGTGTGTGTGTGTGTGTGTGTGTGTGTGTGTGTGTGTGTGTGTGTGTGTGTGTGTGTGTGTGTGTGTGTGTGTGTGTGTGTGTGTGTGTGTGTGTGTGTGTGTGTGTGTGTATATATATATTGTGCCGGGGGTTGGCAATCAGGGTGAGGTGAGGGAGTTTCAGAGGTGGGTCTCGTCCCTGGTCTCAGTGCCAAAGTCTTGCCTCATCCGGCCGCCACCGCTGCTCTGCCCTTGGGCTGGATCCTCTGGCACGTTAGGGCCCGCCAGAGGGTCAGACCGGATAATGTACCTGGAGAGAGACGAGGGCAAAACCAACTCTATTGGGTCATATCCACATTTTTATAGAACACACTACTAGAGAACTGTACTGTCCAAAATAGACTGCTGTGCCCAATCGGGAACAATATTTTACCATACCCAAGGTTGTGTACAGTCGACACAGCTTGATACAGTATAGTACATACTGAAAAGAGAAGAAGAGGCCACTGATCCCACCTCTCTTGTCGGTACTTACACAATGTCATTGAGCTCCAGCATGGTGTCTGGAGGGGGGTTGATGAGAACGTAGGAAAGAGTGTTCTGGTGGTCGTTCATCTCATCTGCAACAGAACAGGGGCAGGTCTTCACAGATGGTCTGGTTTTACTAGTCAACATCAGCCCAATAATGCTCTGTTTAGCAACTGAAACTATAGGATTCCCTGACTCCTTGATCTTCAGTAAGGGTGTAGACTGGTATAAAAATTAATATGCATATAAAGCAAGTCTACAGTATATATCTTGTTTGCTACGAGTTCTGTGTTCATTTTCTTAATGTCTATTCAAATATAATCAATGGTGTGTAACTGTGTACCCCTTGATATAGGATCCCCTGACGTCCTGTGCTTGTCTTGAAGTAGGATCAAGTTGCCCCTAGTCACTGATCTAAGGTCAGAGTTGTGTGTGTTTTACCTGTTTGTGTGTAAGAGTGAGAAGCTGTGTACCTGGGACAGAATGGGGCTCAAGCTTGGGGGTTGGGGGGTAAAGTGCATCTGCTTCTCCAAACCCACCTGTGTTTGCCCCTTATAATGCCAGGCGGAGTGGGCAGGAGAGAGAGAAGGTCTAACCGTTACTGACAGGGCATGGCTGGTACAGGGTAGGCCCATGCTGCCACAAGGCAAGCGTATCTCTCCATGCGCGGTTTAAGAAAGACATGCAGACACTGTCCGACTGTATAGATTCACCTTCTGCACATTCTAGACGTCTGCCTGGTCACTCACGTCAACACGTCACCATGGTTGCCATGCCAATGACACTCAGCCCCCCATATAGAAATGTTGACAGACCCACAAACACAAATAGGACATGCTCTGGCATCCGGCAGGACAGGCTCAACCAATCGAAGTGAGGCTCAACCAAACGAGGTGAGGCTCAACCAATCGAAGTGATTCTCAACCAAACAAGGTGAGGCTCAACCAATCGAAGTGAGGCTCAACCAAATGAGGTGAGGCTCAACCAATCGAAGTGAGGCTCAACCAAACGAGGTGAGGCTCAACCAATCGAAGTGAGGCTCAACCAAATGAGGTGAGGCTCAACCAAATGAGGTGAGGCTCAACCAATCGAAGTGAGGCTCAACCAAACGAGGTGAGGCTCAACCAAACGAGGTGAGGCTCAACCAAATGAGGTGAGGCTCAACCAATCGAAGTGAGGCTCAACCAAATGAGGTGAGGCTCAACCAATCGAAGTGATTCTCAACCAAACGAGGTGAGGCTCAACCAAACGAGGTGAGGCTCAAACAATCAAAGTGAGACTCAACCAAACGAGGTGAGGCTCAACCAATCAAAGTGAGGTTCAACCAAACGAAGTAAGGCTCAACTAATCAAAGAGTGAAGCAAAATACATTGGTAGTGTGGGATTGGAAGGGGTCAAAATATAGCATCTAGGATCGTCTTGTAATGTAATTCAGAGGGACTAAAATGTGCTGAATATTACAAATGATTTGGTATTTAGGCTAATCAAATGCTAAATGGGATTATATGTTAACAACCACAGTTATATTTCTACACAATTCCCAGTGTAGCTTTGGTGTGTGGATAGCTATGAACTGTTGGCCTTCTGAACAACACAGGAATAATGCTTTCTGCTCCACTCTGTCCTGCCCCTAATGCATCTAACCACACTTTCCTGCCCTGCAGTAACTTGGTACTCCGTCTGGCCATCTCTCCTCATCCATCGCCAGTCAACAAGGCTTAGTTAACACAGGTAAAACTGATGGAGCCTACAACATATTTGACTACCGTACATCAGTTGTTCAACCTAAGTGTGAACTAGGCCTATGTCTCCCACTTCAGTCCACACAATGCAGAGGACAGAGAGAAAGAAAGACTGTGTGTCTGCCACCCACCACTGCCATCATCACACAGAGTCATGCAGTAGTGATGTTTGATCATGAGTCTCCATCTAACCTGTTCTGGTCTCCTCTCCTAACGGCTGCTCTGAAATGCCCTGTAACTCTAAGACGGCCAACACTGTTAACTCACAGGCTACTGTAGTCTTGTTCAATAACACAGCATTCTTACTCTGTCACTCACAGGCTACTGTAATCTTGTTCAATAACACAGCATTCTTACTCTGTCACTCACAGGCTACTGTAATCTTGTTCAATAACACAGCATTCTTACTCTGTCACTCACAGGCTACTGTAATCTTGTTCAATAACACAGCATTCTTACTCTGTCACTCACAGGCTACTGTAGTCACTGGCGAACCAGACACCCCCAAAGCCCCCGCAAGACAGGGGGCCACGAACTCTGGAGGGCCATGCACCTGTCATTGAGGTTTATATGTATATTTAGAAATTCTTTTGACATTAACCCTTCAAAACGTCATTCATAAACCTTTTTAATGTCCATATGTACTAGGAAGCTAAGTATTTGTTTCTTGGGCTTCAGGAATCTGACTGATCAAAGTGCCTCAGGCCTTGAAAAATGTACTATTGAACTGATTTAAAGTAAGGGGATATCGGTGAACAAATGTCATGGTCAAGGCTATGATGGCGCCAGTGTAATGAGTGGAGCTTACTCAGGCGTTCAAAAGCTCATATCAGACCGAGAGCCTAATGCTTCTTAGGTAGTTCTTTATGCGTTTTAGTTTAGAAAACAACCTTGCTGTAGAAGCGACAGTTACAGAGATGGTTAAAAACAGCTTGATTGCCGTAGCAACATCAGGGAAACTGGGCAGAAGGGAGTGGTGCATCGAATAAGAAGTTCTGCAACATCTTTAATTGAGCCTCTCATTCTCCTTTATTGCCAGACTCCAAACATTACAGAAAGAGATGAACTGTAAAGGAAGCTCTGGGGACAGGTCGTCTGGATACTGGACAGACAATAAATTGGCAGATGCAAACAGATTATCATCTTTAGCGGAGGACAAGAGTTCTTGAGGGTTGGTACAAATAAACATATGTTTGTGATATTGTTCATACCGGTGAACCAGCATTTAAGTTGTGTGCTTGCAATGTCAACAGTCCCCTATATCTGGCATATATTGGCATGCATCACTCAAGACTAAGTTAAAATTGTGTCCAGCGCAATGGACATATAATGCACAATGTCTCAGGAAAGACTGTCTGAGTTGGCAGTACTCACTATAGAAAACAGTCTGGCCCGCAATCTGGACCTACAGGCCGCGGTGAAAACATTTTCACACAAAAAGGACTTCAGGAGACCAGGGGAGTCTGGAATTAATTTAATTTACCTTGAATATTGCAGCCCATTTGTTTAGGCTTTTAGACATACGAAAAATTCTAACATTAACTGTGGCTAAATTTACCCTCCAACCAACAAATTCTTCCCTCATTGTTAGGCTAGATGATGTGTCATTTGTCTAACAACTTTATAGTAAATAGCAGACAAGTACTGTACACAGCTACAGATATTAGCCTACACTGCATAATGAAGCGATCTCTAGTGAGCTACTGTTTTGAGGGTGGACTGACTGTATTATTTAGCATTAATAGACTAGTTTTATTCACAGCAACTTTCTATCCAAGCTGGGAGAGAGTGTGAGGATGGCTCATGTCATGCAGTCAGGTTCAGGTAGGCTATACAGGGCAGTTGTATATTTAAAAATAATCAATTGGTAGCTGATTAGTATACAGTTGCATCAAACATTTATTTGAATTTCAAACTTGAATTACATTTTTGCCGCGAGTCAGCAGTCTAACTGGCAGCTTTGCGACACTGTGTATAGCTTGAGAATATGGGAAATTACAAACAGACAGGCCTACCAATAAACATGTATCTATTACCTAAAGCTAAGCTAAGCCCTGGCACCACAGAAAGACCTCCATTGATCCGATAGGCATGCAGCCACATAGACATGTTGCAGTTTCAGCACCATGGACAGTGATCGGTAGTCTGTACTTCGATTTTACTTGGGGAGAGGCGAACTCCGACCTTGCGGGGGTCCAGAGAAACTGTGTTACGCCAGTGACTGTAGTACTGTCATTCAATAGCACAGTATTCTTACTCTGTTACTCATATAGATGTGAAAAACAGTTACTACTACTGGTTCAATCCTCAACCTGCCTCCCCTTTTAGAGGGATGGTGGTAGGCCTATATTCACTACTTTGTTACAAAATATAATTATTTGAAATATTAGATGAAAACATTCCCCTAACAACATTCTTACCTGACCATAGTTCGCAGAATAGCACTACTCTCCAACATATAGGATGTCTTTTAAATGCTTTCAGAACACTTGACACGTTTAAGAGAGTGATGACTACATTAAATGTGTTGCATACTGTATGTGACCACTACTGTACGTGGGATTACCTTGTAAATATCCTAGATTTACTCGGTTCATGACATCGCTCGCGGTAAGATTAGCAACATCCTCTACAAGCCAGACGGGAAAGGCAGAAAGGAAACAGAAAGGAGAGAAGAAAGAAAAGGTCAGGCAAGCAGCAAAAATGCAAATTGCAGTTTTCAAATGGGGAAGTAAAAACAAACTAATATTCAAAGAAAGAAAAAATCATGTTCCCATGTTAAACGTTAGGCTATTAAATATGTATTCTTTAATAATTGTAGAATTCTTTGATTATTTATAATGTAAATATCTATTTCTGGCTCAAGCATCCAATTTCAAAATAACGGTAATCCTTTATTACGTATTACGTTTTTCAGTTTTTTAATGGCTTTCTGGCTGTATTACGTAATAAGCATTATATGGAATTATATGGAGAATTATATAGAGAAATAATTTTTTCTTTTGCAAAAAGAGGGCGAAGGAAGCTGAGGAGAGAGGAAAAGAAAGGGAGGAGATGCAGGCAAAATGCTTCATATGCTTCAGTCGTCCTTCCATCCAAGTGAAGGGTTATGCACATTCATAGAGCGGTTAAGCACATCCATAACAGGTTATGCAGGTTCATTGTCATACTGTCATGTAGAATACTTTGAATAATGGGGAATGAGAATGGGATACTCCTCAATGTTAATGTAAGGCATTGTGGGATGTTTATATGTTTACTGATGTTATGAGGCATTATGACACTTCTGTACACCCCTTGAAATGATGTTCAATGAAGTGAGGTGAATGGATGGCAAGGTTGTACGGTGAAAACAACTGTCTTTAAAAAACCAACACAACTTAATTATATTACTACGATAGGATTTTACATCTGCTGAGAACAGTAATTAGTCAATTGAGAAACAATAATATCTAATTTACATCAAAATATACTGCAAACATCTCTAACAATAATGTCCATCCTAAATTCTCCAACTAATCCCGTATCATTCTCATTCCATACAACACCAATTGCCAAACTATGAAAGATGACACATATACTATACTGCCCCCTCCGTAACTAAATATGACACAGCACCCTGTACTGCCCCCCAGTTAATAAATATGACATAGCACCCTGTACTGCCCCTCAATAAATATGACACAGCACCCTGTACTGCCCCTCAGTTAATAAATATGACACAACACCCTGTACTGCCCCCCAGTTAATAAATATGACACAGCACCCTGTACTGCCCCTCAGTTAATACATATGACACAGCACCCTGTACTGCCCCTGAGTTAATAAATATGACACAACACCCTGTACTGCCCCTGAGTTAATAAATATGACACAGCACCATGTACTGCCCTTCAGTTAATACATATGACACAGCACCCTGTACTGCCCCCCAGTTAATAAATATGACACAGCACCCTGTACTGCCCCTCAGTTAATAAATATGACACAGCACCCTGTACTGCCCCCCAGTTAATAAATATGACACAGCACCCTGTACTGCCCCTCAGTTAATAAATATGACACAGCACCCTGTACTGCCCCTGAGTTAATAAATATGACACAAAACCCTGTACTGCCCCCCAGTTAATAAATATGACACAGCACCCTGTACTGCCCTTCAGTTAATACATATGACACAGCACCCTGTACTGCCCCCCAGTTAATAAATATGACACAGCACCCTGTACTGCCCCTCAGTTAATAAATATGACACAGCACCCTGTACTGCCCCCCAGTTAATAAATATGACATAGCACCCTGTACTGCCCCTCAATAAATATGACACAGCACCCTGTACTGCCCCTCAGTTAATAAATATGACACAACACCCTGTACTGCCCCCCAGTTAATAAATATGACACAGCACCCTGTACTGCCCCTCAGTTAATAAATATGACACAGCACCCTGTACTGCCCCTCAGTTACTAAATATGACACAGCACCCTGTACTGCCCCTCAGTTAATAAATATGACACAACACCCTGTACTGCCCCCCAGTTACTAAATATGACATAGCACCCTGTACTGCCCCTCAATAAATATGACACAGCACCCTGTACTGCCCCTCAGTTAATAAATATGACACAACACCCTGTACTGCCCCCCAGTTAATAAATATGACACAGCACCCTGTACTGCCCCTCAGTTAATAAATATGACACAGCACCCTGTACTGCCCCTCAGTTACTAAGTATGACACAGCACCCTGTACTGCCCCTCAATAAACATGACACAGCACCCTGTACTGCCCCTCAGATACTAAATATGACACAGCACCCTGTAATGCCCCTTAGTACTACATTCTGCTCACCATATCCGACAGTGGGCAGTCCCAGGTGCTTCATGCGGTTCTTAACCAGCTCAGACAGCTCCTGTCTCTCTGAGCGCCGGTACAGGTTGAGGCGCTGCTGTGAGAACCGCTCGGTGCGGCTTGGAGGTTTGGTGTTCTTACGGCTCAGACGCCGCGCCCACTGGAGGCTCTTCTTCCTCAGTAACGGGTGTTCTGATTCGCTGGTGGTGGACATCCGGTGTGTTCTGGTCTTCTCCTTCCATGACTCGCGTCTGTTGTCCCTCTGATCATCACCGCCAGTGTCCTCTACATTGATGGAGACTTGAGACTAGAGGGAGGGTGAAGGGTTAATACCATACCAACTGTGATGAGACTAGAGGGAGGGTGAAGGGTTAATACCATATCAACTGTGATGAGACTAGAGGGAGGGTGAAGGGTTAATACCATACCAACTGTGATGAGACTAGAGGGAGGGTGAAGGGTTAATACCATATCAACTGTGATGAGACTAGAGGGAGGGTGAAGGGTTAATACCATACCAACTGTGATGAGACTAGAGGGAGGGTGAAAGGTTAATACCATATCAACTGTGATGAGACTAGAGGGAGGGTGAAGGGTTAATACCATACCAACTGTGATGAGACTAGAGGGAGGGTGAAGGGTTAATACCATATCAACTGTGATGAGACTAGAGGGAGGGTGAAGGGTTAATACCATATCAACTGTGATGAGACTAGAGGGAGGGTGAAGGGTTAATACCATATCAACTGTGATGAGACTAGAGGGAGGGTGAAGGGTTAATACCATATCAACTGTGTGGACAGTATGAGACTAGAGGGAGGGTGAAGGGTTAATACCATATCAACTGTGTGGACAGTATGAGACTAGGGGGAGGGTGAAGGGTTAATACCATATCAACTGTGATGAGACTAGAGGGAGGGTGAAGGGTTAATACCATACCAACTGTGATGAGACTAGAGGGAGGGTGAAGGGTTAATACCATATCAACTGTGATGAGACTAGAGGGAGGGTGAAGGGTTAATACCATACCAACTGTGATGAGACTAGAGGGAGGGTGAAGGGTTAATACCATATCAACTGTGATGAGACTAGAGGGAGGGTGAAAGGTTAATACCATATCAACTGTGATGAGACTAGAGGGAGGGTGAAGGGTTAATACCATATCAACTGTGTGGACAGTATGAGGATCCAATAGGATGTTTTGTTAACACTTTCCATCAGCGATAGAAGTTCTATAAACTGGAAGCATTTATGATGCATTATGGGTGACAGCTTCACCAAAGTGTTTAATGCTGAATAAAACAGAATAGCTACATAGTTGCTGTTCTTTTTTGATGCACTGCACATTTCAGCAGATAATGACAGTTATGTGACCATAATGCCATCTTACCTGTGGGTACCCATCCTTTAACTAGGAATGAGACAGACCAAACAAACAAAAACACACCATGGATGAAGTAAAAAAAAATGAACAGAGTAGCATTGACAATAGTAAATATTATTTACTTGACCAAGAATGTTTGTGTGTATGAATTGCAGCACCAAATAACTAATTGACGCATATGAAGCATCATTACAATGAATAGCAGCACAATTATAGCACAAATATATTGGCCATAATCTATGGATGACTCAAAGGCGGGCTTGTTCAAATACTTTTTCAGAATGCATCCTTCCTTTTTTCTCACCCTTGAGACAATCACTGATCATTATGTGATTTGACAAGTGAAAGCAAGGTTACTATCCCTATTGCTTTCACTTACTTCAACAAGGAAGGAACAAAATAAGAGATACTTTGGGATTTTGGCAACGAGGCCCTTTATCTACTTTCCCAGAGTCAGATCAACTGGTAGATACAATTTTTATGTCTCTTTGTCAAGTATGAAAAAACCCTGAAGTATCCTTCTAAGGCCAAAAAGGAAGAAAGAAGGGAAGGAAGAAAGGAATTAAGGAATGAAGAAAGGCAGAACGGAAGGAAGGATGCATCTTTAAAGTATTTGAACAGGGTCTGTGTCCATTCTGTCTTACCTCAGAAGAGGGGAACATGTGAGACTCTGTACGGTAGATGCCTATAGGAATCTCAGCACTGGAGGAACACAGCTTCTGGAACAACCTGCCGTACGTCCTGATCCACAGGTCCTCCTCTGTCACCTTCATCTGGGGAAGAGCAGGGAAGTAGACACATTCAGTACACACACACGCACACACGCACGCACACAAACACACATGCACGCACGCACGCACACACACACACACGGACGCACGCACGCACGCACGCACCCACACACTTACAGTACACACATCCTAACATACTGTAGATATCCATACTTACTGCACACAGGTAACCCGACCCTGGTGTCGTGTCCAGGCCTAGTAGAAGTCTTGCTATGGGAATCATATAGTCCTTCACAAATGACTGTAAAAAACAAGAGAATGCATTAACAAACAGGAGGAACCATAGACTGAAAATGCTCATTTCTAGGCCCAGAGGAAACATTATAGAGTAGGGTTAAGAAACTACTGAATGATCACATGATCACACTTAAACATACGGTAGGTCTCTCTCACTCTATTTTTCTGATTAGTATTGCCTTGAGACACTGAGCTAAGATCAGTTTTGAGGTTCTCCACCTAATAGTTCAGATTTAGAGAAGGTAAGCTGATCATAGATCTGTGCCTAAGGGAGAGACTAAGCTGATCATAGATCTGTGCCTAAGGGAGAGAGTAAACTGATCATAGATCTGTGCCTACGGGAGAGACTAAGCTGATCATAGATCTGTGCCTACGGGAGAGACTAATCTGAGCATAGATCTGTGCCTACGGGAGAGACTAAGCTGATCATAGATCTGTGCCTACGGGAGAGACTAAGCTGATCATAGATCTGTGCCTACGGGAGAGACTAAGCTGATCATAGATCTGTGCCTACGGGAGAGACTAAGCTGATCATAGATCTGTGCCTACGGGAGAGACTAAGCTGATCAAACAGTCCATTTACACTCTGCTGGCTGAGACAAGGTGATACACCGCGGACAAACTCCCTAGCTAAGTCCCAAATGGTATCCTATTCTCTACATATTCAGAAATGTCTTCAGTCCCTATGGCCCTGGTCAAACGTAATGCACTACATATGGAAAAGGTTGCTATTTGGGATATAACCCCTAATACCCACCTGGTAGAGCAGCGTATCCAGCATACTGATACTGAACACTCTGCCTGCAGCGAACGGCAGACGGAACATGAAGGCCAGGTTGGAACCCTTATCACGCTCTATCTATAAGAGGGAGAGGGAGGAGAGAGCAGAGAGAGGGGGAGGGAAGGAGAGAGAAAGGGAGGGAGAAGAGAGAGAGAATTGGAGGATAGAGCAGATAGGGGAGAGGGAGGAGATAGAGAGGGGGAGGGGGAAGAGAGAGGGGAGAGGGAGGAGATAGAGAATGAGAGAAAGAGGGAAGGGAGAGAGAGCACATGAAATGTCATCAGCTGGTTTGTTAACCCAGTCCAGAGCTTTATATCTTCATGTCTGAGTCTGTGTAACAGAGTTCACCTCCCACATGACATCCACACAGACAGAGAGTCAGTAATGAGGGCTGAAGCCTCAGATCTAAAGATGGAGGAGTTACATGCCCCCACGCTGAACTCACCTTCTCTAGTTTGGAGAGAGCCAGAGAATAGCAGTCCTTAGCTCTGAACTGCATAAATCTCATGTTGGAGGGGTGGGTCAGCTCAGTGATGATACTAAGACTGGGGAACAGCCTGGAGGGATAGATGGGTAGATAGAGGGAGAGGGTGGTGGAAGAGGAGAGAGAGAGAGAAATTCAAAAGGAAATTATCTTAATTAACAGAGAAAAATGTCCTCCTGTGTGCTACCTATATCCCCCCACTAGAATCCCCATACTTTAATGAAGACAGCTTCTCCATCCTGGAGGGGGAAATCAATAATTTCCAGGCTCAGGGACATGTACTAGTCTGTGGTGACCTAAATGCCAGAACCGGACAAGAACCTGACACCCTCAGCACACAAAGGGACAAACACCTACCTGGAGATGACAGCATTCCCTCCCCATATGCCCCCCGAGGCACAACTAAGACAACATAACCAACAAAAACGGGTCACAACTCCTGCAGCTCTGTCGCACGCTGGGTATGTACATAGTCAATGGTAGGCTTCGAGGGGACTCCTATGGTAGGTACACCTATAGCTCATCTCTTGGCAGTAGTACTGCAGACTACTTTATCACTGACCTCAACCCAGAGTCTCTTAGAGCGTTCACAGTCAGCCCACTGACACCCTTATCAGACCACAGCAAAATCACAGTCTACTTGAACAGAGCAAATCTCAATCATGAGGCATCAAAGCCAAAGGAACTGAGTAACATTAAGAAATGCTATAGATGGAAGGAATGCAGTTTGGAAACCTACCAAAAAACAATTAGGCAACAACAAATTCAATCCCTTTTAGACAATTTCCTGGGTAAAACGTTCCACTATAATAGTGAAGGTGTAAACTTGGCAGTAGAAAATCTTAACAGTATATTTGAACTCTCAGCTTCCCTATCAAATCTAAAAATCTCAAATAGAAAACCGAAGAAAACAATGACAAATGTTTTGATGAAGATTTAAGAAAGAAATTGAGAAACCTGTCCAACCAAAAACATAGAGACCCGGAACACCTGAGTCTACGCCTTCACTATGGTGAATCACTAAAACAATACAGAAATACACTACGGAAAAAGAAGGAACAGCACGTCAGAAATCAGCTCAATGTAATTGAAGAATCCATAGACTCTAAACACTTCTGGGAAAATTGGAAAACACTTAACAAACTACAACACAAATAGTTATCTATCCAAAACGGAGATGTATGGGTAAACCACTTCTCCAATCTTTTTGGCTCTATAACAAAGAATAAAGAGCAAAAACATATACAGGACCAAATACAAACCCCAGAACCAACTATTAAAGACTACCAGAACCGACTGGATTCTCCAATTACCTTGAATGAGCTACAGGACAAAATAAAAACCCTCCAACCCAAAAAGGCATGTGGTGTTGATGGTATCCTTAATGAAATTATAAAATATACAGACAACAAATTCCAATTGGCTATACTAAAACTCTTTAACATCATCCTTAGCTCTGGCATCTTCCCCAATATTTGGAACCAAGGACTGATCACCCCAATCCACAAAAGTGGAGACAAATTTGACCCCAATAACTACCGTGGGATATGCGTCAACAGCAACCTTGGGAAAATCCTCTGCATTATCATTAACAGCAGACTTGTACATTTCCTCAATGAAAACAATGTACTGAGCAAATGTCAAATTGGCTTTTTACCAAATTACCATACAACAGACCATGTATTCACCCTGCATACCCTAATTGACAACCAAACAAACCAAAACAAAGACAAAGTCTTCTCATGCTTTGTTGATTTCAAAAAAGACTTTGACTCAATTTGGCATGAGGGTCTGCTATACAAATTGACGGAAAGTGGTGTTGGGGGTAAAACATGACATTATAAAATCAAACAACACACACATTTCTTCCCACGGGGCTGTGGGGTGAGACAGGGATGCAGCTTAAGCCTCACCCTCTTCAACATATATATCAACGAATTGGCGCGGGCACTAGAAAAGTCTGCAGCACCTGGCCTCACCCTACTAGAATCTGCAGTCAAATGTCTACTGTTTGCCTATGATCTGGTGCTTCTGTCACGAACCAAGGAGGGCCTACAGCAGCACCTAGATATTCTGCACAGATTCTGCCAGACCTGGGCCCTGACAGTAAATCTCAGTAAGACCAAAATAATGGTGTTCCAAAAAAGGTCCAGTCGCCAGGACCACAAATACAAATTCCATCTAGACACCATTGCCCTAGAGCACACAAAAAACTATACATACCTTGGCCTAAACATCAGCGCCACAGGTAACTTCCACAAAGCTGTGAGACAAGGCAGGGGCATTCTTGGAAACTGAGTTGCACTTGGTGGAAACTGAGCTGCACTTCCTAACCTCCTGCCAAATGTATGACCATATTAGAGACACATATTTCCCTCAGATTACACAGATCCACAAAGAATTTGAAAACAAACCCAATTTTGATAAACTCCCATATCTACTGGGTGAAATTCCACAGTGTGCCATCACAGCAGCAAGATTTGTGACCTGTTGCCACAAGAAAAGGGCAACCAGTGAAGAACAAACACCATTGTAAATACAACCCATATTTATGCTTATTTATTTTCCCTTGTGTACTTTAACCATTTGTACATTGTTACAACACTGTATATATACATAATATGACATTTGTAATGTCTTTATTGTTTTGAAACTTCTGTATGTGTAATGTTTACTGTTAATTTGTATTGTTTATTTCACTTTTGTATATTATCTACCTCACTTGCTTTGGCAATGTTAACACGTTTCCCATGCCAATAAAGCCCCTTGAATTTAATTGAGAGTAGGAAGGAAGGAAAGAGTCAAAGAGATTCAATGCTTTGGGCTCATGGGTAAGTACCAATCTAGCAGTGATGCATGGTTTCAGTTTTGGGATGTTGAATGAAACGTTTCTACCCTGATAGATGCTCTGATAGATGCTGTTTAATACAGTTTCACCCAATGGTTTATTCATTTTACTTTCATGAAAAACAACAACATCATCTAACACTTTCATCTGACTGTCATCTAACACCTTCATCTGACACTTCCATCTGACTGTCATCTAACACCTTCATCTGACACTTCCATCTGACTGTCATCTAACACCTTCATCTGACTGTCATCTAACACTTTCATCTGACTGTCATCTGAGACTTTCATCTGACTGTCATCTAACACCTTCATCTGACACTTCCATCTGACTGTCATCTAACACCTTCATCTGACACTTCCATCTGACTGTCATCTAACACTTTCATCTGACACTTCCATCTGACTGTCATCTAACACTTCCATCTGACTGTCATCTAACACCTTCATCTGACACTTCCATCTGACTGTCATCTAACACTTTCATCTGACTGTCATCTGAGACTTTCATCTGATACTTTCATCTGAGACTTTCATCTGACTGTCATCTAACACCTTCATCTGACACTTCCATCTGACTGTCATCTAACACTTTCATCTGACACTTCCATCTGACTGTCATCTAACACTTCCATCTGACTGTCATCTAACACCTTCATCTAACACTTCCATCTGACTGTCATCTAACACCTTCATCTGACACTTCCATCTGACTGTCATCTAACACCTTCATCTAACACTTTCATCTGACTGTCATCTAACACTTTCATCTGACTGTCATCTGAGACTTTCATCTGACTGTCATCTAACACCTTCATCTGACACTTCCATCTGACTGTCATCTAACACCTTCATCTGACACTTCCATCTGACTGTCATCTAACACTTTCATCTGACTGTCATCTAACACTTTCATCTGACTGTCATCTAACACTTTCATCTGACTGTCATCTGAGACTTTCATCTGATACTTTCATCTGATACTTTCATCTGAATTTCAAATGACTTTGAATTCCCAGAGTGTATTTCATTGTTTTATGTCAGTTCCATGCTTGAAAAATGATTTTCCCTCTTGAATTGTAAAGACAGAGTATATATAATGATTTACTATACTGCAAGTAGTCCACACTGTGCCGTAATAGGTTACTTGAAATGAAGACCTGCAACCAATCTGTGTGCAGCGCATTTACTGTATATCATTAAACATAGAAGCAGGCATATCACAGCATACCTGAACATGGTCTGTACGTTGACTATGGTTTTGGCGTCTGCCATATAGTCCTCCTCAGCACTCATGGTGCTCTCCTTGTCCACCACCACCAGGTTATCAGCATAGATGATGCCACACTGCAGAAGATTGTCCAGGCTGCCACAAAGAGAACCCATCATAACACAACACATCGTGACAAGCTGCCACAAAGAGAAACCAACACAATATACCATATTATGACATTCGTGACTTTTACCTGACCTATAATATGTCATTAGACACTCGTTAATTGCAAATCCCCTGGATAGTAATATACATAATATACAGTGCATTCGGAAAGTATACAGACCCCTTGACTTTTTCCACATTTTGTTAAGTTACAGCCTTATTCTAAAATGAATGAATTAAAACTATTTAACATAAATAGAAAGCGAAAAAAGGTTTTGGACATCCTGTTTCCATTGATCATCCTTGAGATGCACACAGCCAAGACAACGCAGGAGTGGCTTTGGGACAAGTCTCTTAATGTCCTTTAGTGGCTCTGCCAGAGCCTGGACCTGAACCCGATCGAACATCTCTGGAGAGACCTGAAAATAGCGGTGCAGCGATGCTCCCCATCCAACCTGACAGAGTTTGAGAGGATCTGCAGAGAAGAATGGGAGAAACTCCCTAAATACTGGTGTGCCAAGCTTGTAGCATCATACCAAAGAAGACTCGAGGCTGTAATCGCTGCCAAAGGTGCTTCAACAAAGTACTGAGTAAAGGGTCTGAATACTAATATATATATGATATTTTAAATGTTTTATTTTGAATACATTTGCAACAATTAGTGTTTTTTGCTTTGTCATTAGGGGATATTGTGTGTAGATTGATTCGGAAAAACAACAACTTCATCAATTTCAGAATAAGGCTGTAACGTATACTTTCCAAATGCACTGTATAGCTAATTAATGTGTAAATGAGGGAGGCACTGCATAATATCATTGGGATGTCATTGGAATTGACCAGGGTCATTGGAATTCTGTGAAGTGAGGAGTTCCAGTAACGAAAGAGTAATGAACACCTACTTATCTATAGTTCCGGCCATGAAGTAGACCATTGGGAAACAGCAGATGGCTTCTAGGAAGTGGTTGTCAGGCCTGCAGGAATCACAACACTATATCATTAGGGTGTAGTAGAATTACATCATTATGTTAATCACATTACTTTTATATTAGAATGTATTCATATTAGTATTTTCACAATGTCTGTTCTTCTGAAATGAGTCTCTGAGGCTTAACGCTGACAGTTGATTTAAGATGCCTAGGTGATAAAACCTAAAGACTGCATTCCAATCCATGATTGGTGTCTGTGTGCCTGACTGCCGGTGCCAGGCAGAACCTCCCTCCAGTTTATTTCTCCCACGTGGCAGATGAATACTGGACTTCATGAATTAAGGGAAGGAACTGGTGTCCTATGTTGCATTAGTATGTTTGTTTAACAAAGTAGTTAAATGACATAGAGACAGAAACCTGGTGCAATGTAAATGTTGCATGAGAGCACAATGTACCTTCGTATAATTTCACAAATCTGTTGTTTGTCACATATTCAGGAGAATATGTCTTAACTATGAAATGCTGTGGCTTAGTTCTGCTCTTAGAGTTCTCAGTGATTACCTTAAGGGTGGTTACCGACCAACTCCGTTAGTGTAGTAATTAAATTATAAAGTTGTGTTGTTTTGAAGAAATCTAAATCTCTCTCTTTTGATTAGAATAATTCCATGACAAGGGGCAGAACATAGACAACTGCAACCACACATAAAGTACAGTACATACATACTAATGGTTATTAGACTATTAGAAGCCTCAGCAAATTTTGCAGCCAAACAATTTTCCTTTAAAAAAAATTAAACTACACAATGTCCTAAAATACTGTACATATGCAGCAAATATGTATTCTGTTTTTTGATTCTACGACAAAATACTGCTTCCTGATAACTCCTCCAGATATGCAATATAGCCAGTTGCCATGGTAACTCCTCAGGAAGTAGATAACTGTATAGTGGGACTAGGATAGATACAGTGTGAAATGTTAGTCTCTGCCCCAGACTATATGGGATTACAGAGCTCCATGGCTTTCTGTTTAGCTACACAAACTTCCCTGGAGAGTCCTCTGAAGTTACTGTAATGAAATCCACACTGAATTATTATAGGCAAAAACATCACACAAACACACACCCCTGAATCTTCCCAGAGCTCCATTTATCCAACAGAGAGGCACAGCCAGCAATATGAATAATGAAGAAATGATTTCTCATCCTGCAGCAGTTAAGTTAACTTCAGGCTGCAGCTGTTTAATCACATTACTCTCCCTACAATTACTTAATGTCACTAGATTTCATGCAGCCCAACACTAAATCTTGGCAAAACTTTATATTACAATAACCATCTGAGTGTAATGCATTTAAGTACTATACCAAGTCCTATAACAATGAATATACCAAGTCATATACCAAGTCATATACCACATCATATACCACATCATATACCAAGGCCTATACCACATCATATACCACATAATATACCAAGTCATATACCAAGTCCTATACCATATCCTATACCACATCATATACCAAGCCCTATACCACTACATATACCAAGTCATATACCACATCATATACCAATATCTATACCACATCATATACCAAGTCATATACCACTACATATACCAAGTCATATACCACATCATATACCAGGTCATATACCAAATCATATACCAAGTCATATACCAAGTCCTATACCACATCATATACCACATCATATACCAGGTCATATACCAAATCATATACCAAGTCATATACCAAGTCCTATACCACATCATATACCACATCATATACCAAGCCCTATACCACTACATATACCAAGTCATATACCACATCATATACCTTTTCAAGTCTCAATCAGCAAGTGTAATGCATTATGAAAACATGTATAGGTGTTATTATGCATTTAGTCTGTTTAAATGCATTACACACAGGTGGATACATGATATGTTATCTAAAACCATTATAAAGAGGCGCAGACCAGTCATGTGGTTGCTTATGGGGTAACCTCACCCTCAAGCTATTGCGCCCAGTGCAGTCCGGTGCGTGAAACTACTTACGGGTAGTCTAATAGCAGGACGATAGGGTTGAGCTCTTTCCTGGGGCGGTAGTAGGCCCGCAGAGGGACGATGAAGTTATAGAGGCCGTTCCCTGCCATCTCTGCAGATACTATGATCAGCTTGTTCTTAAAACCATAGGCCTTGGCATCCTCAAAACTGTTGTGCCTGCAACCCTGGATGTCATGGAAAGTTAGGTAAAAGGTCATTGTGTTTCAGGTTTGTTATGATGATTTAAATGTTTGTCAGTGTTACTGGGTGAAGTCTAAGGCAAGTTTTTTGTCCATAAACATATGATATTCCTTGAACTATTGTGACAACACTAAACAGTTAGGTTTGTCTGCTGTATTCTATTATTTCAATTCATACAGTCAAGTTTACAAGCTAATGTACAATACAATTGTTAAGACATGGTGCAACCAACACAGCTCAACACAATAAGATATAATACATTGTTTGCTGTCTTTGGAACAAGACTGTGTGGCTTAATAATTACTACATGAGAGAACAAAACCAAGTTTGTTTGTCAACTATAGACTTCATTACATCCTTGTCTCTACTCACCTTGTCCAGACGAAGGCAGCAGAACGAGGCTTTCTGGGGTAAGAGATGGCACAGGGTTGGAGAGCTGCCAATGTAGGGCGAGTTGGGAGGATATCCTTTCACAAAACTGAGGTGAAAAATTTAAATGAACAACAAATACACACACTTTCAGTCAGAGAGACTTTAGAAGAGGCAATGAACCAAAAACTTTAGCGACAAGGCAATCTATTGAAAATGTTTCAATGTCAATCATTGACACCATCTATTTGTCATTGTGTCATTGACACCATCTATTTGTCATTGTGTCATTGACACCATCTATTTGTCATTGTGTCATTGACACAGCTATTTGTCAGTGTAAAGTATTGCACACATGTTGAAGGTTAACACAAAGGATTGATGGATTGTTACATACAGTATAGAGACCGAGTGTAGCCTTTTCTCAAAGGCTTGTTTATCATGACCACACAGGGGCACTGTGGGACTTCAAGAGATGACTGTATGGCTCATGACCAGAACACAATATAAAATTCTCTCTCTCTCTCTTCCAGGCAGCAGTCTGCCATACCACAGTGTGTTACTTATGTAACTGTTGTCTAAGGGCTTCAATGGTATGCATTGAAAGATGTAAAGAAAGGGAGAAAGAAATAGAGTGAGAGAGAGAAAATAAGAAAATAAAGAAAGAAAGGATCCACTCTAACCCCCCCACACATCTTCTCTTTCCTTTGGTGATGGAATGGATAGAGTAGCTGTGTGACTCAACATTAAGCTGAACAGACGTTATAAAAGCCGACTAGACATTATCATATTGACTGTCAGTTAATAATGAAAACAATAATTCTAGCTACAGCCCAGCCATAAGCCATGGCCTGTAGCGTTGAAACCAGTGAGTGCTGATACATCCTTTCGGAAACACAGCCCAAGCCCTTCCAACTTCCCTTTGCCCTCCGCGACATCTCTGATTGGACACTCACTCGGACACCGACGAGCTCTCCTCGTCTGATTGGTTGGTCTCGTCCTCTGATTGGTCACTGAGCAGGTCGCAGGGCAGGATGGAGGAGGAGTCAGCGATCTCCAAGACGGGGGCGATGCTGGGCCGTCTGCTTCCAGACCCGTTCTCTGTGGGCAGGGTCAGTTTGCTGCTGTCCTCTGGGGGGTCCGTCGGGTTCTGGAGGTCCATGGCGACCGTCCCTGAAAGAGGTGGTTGAATGGTTGGTCGGTACAATGGGGTGGTAGTGTGATGGGATTGGGCACCACTGATAGATAGATAGATTAGTTGTTGTAATTGTTTACAGAAACCTTAAGTTGATATACTATGATTCCCTATGAATACTCTATACTATACAGTGCAGTGTAAGCACATTTATGTTGCCTTGCCTTGCATGATTCATTATCTAATCATCTTTTCGTGTGAAATGAACCAGCACAGCTGACGTGCTAACTGCACTGTCATTGCTTCTGGTTGAATTAGTGAAGTCACTTAGTCTTTTGTCCTTGCCCAAAGCAGCACACTCATCCATCAAACTCATGTGTCCTCAATGCACTGAATTTTATTAGACTTTACAGACGAATGTCCTCAATGTTATCTATTCAACACTATCCGATCTACCCCCCATCTAGTTGAACAAAAAGTACATGTATCCATATAAGACAGTTGTACTTTTCAGTACCTGGACAAAGAGCAGTTGAATACAACATGTTTTTAATAGATTGTGTCAACTGAATGAATGTCCTTGAGGTTTTTGTCCTCGTGATAAATGACATATTCTAAAGCCTTCAATCCATTTAAATGTGTCTACCTTGTATCTCATTTCTGAAAGGTTAAACATCGGGCATATCTTAATCTTGTTGTAATGGGAAGTAGCAGGTACAAGTACATTTTTTGATAAACAGAACTAAAACGATGCAAAACTATGTGCAAAAACCCTGCAAAGAACAGCAAATCACAGGAGGTTGGTGGCACCTTAATTGGGGAGGACGGGCTTGTGATAATGTCTGGAGCGGAATGGCTGGAATGGCATCAAATACAGCAAACACATGGTTTGATACCATTCCATTGGCTTCGTTCCTGCCATTATTATGAGCCGTCCTCCCCTCAGCAGCCTCCATTGCAACACATTTACAGAAAACATCAACCTATACAGAACAACTGTGTTGACAGAAATCCTTCTCCAACTACACTACGGTGTTGCCTTACAACAGGACAATTCAATAGTAGCAACATGCACAAACTTACCATACGAAGTGGCCTGATCAACTTTAACACGTCGTAGCAAAACAACAACAACAAAAACAACAACAACAACAGAAACCAAGTCAACCCAGAAAAGGAAAAAAAACAATAGTCAGACAAGAACACATGCATGAAGTCACAAGCATACAAAACAACCATCACCACCAACATGTCAATGGCAACATTGCACTGTGAAAGGTAGCATTGCACTATGAAAGGTAACATTGCACTGTGAAAGGTAACATTGCACTGTGAAAGGTAGCATTGCACTGTGAAAGGTAACATTGCACTGTGAAAGGCAGCATTGCACTGTGAAAGGTAGCGTTGCACTGCGAAAGGTCGCATTGCACTGTGAAAGGTAGCGTTGCACTGCGAAAGGTCACATTGCACTGTGAAAGGTAACATTGCACTGTGAAAGGTAACATTGCACTGTGAAAGGTAACATTGCACTGTGAAAGGTAGCGTTGCACTGCGAAAGGTAGCATTGCACTGTGAAAGGTAACATTGCACTGTGAAAGGTAACATTGCACTGTGAAAGGTAGCGTTGCACTGCGAAAGGTAGCATTGCACTGTGAAAGGTAGCAAATATATAGCAGTGACAAGTGAAGAATCCCTCCTCGCCCCCATTCTCTCACGCCCTTGCAACACTAGGCTCACTCCTCTGATTTTCCCTCCCTCCATCCCTCTATCATTCTGATCTTTTAAAGACTCTGTCATCCAACCCTCCCTCCCTCCCTCCCTCCCTGATCTTTATAACTCTGTCATTCTCCCTCCCTCCCTCCCTCCCTCCCTCCCTCCCTCCCTCCCTCCCTCCCTCCCTCCCTCCCTCCCTCCCTCCCTCCCTCCCTCCCTGATCTTTATAAGACTCTGCCATTCCTCCTCACTCCCTCCCTTCCTCCCTGATCTTTATAAGACTCTGCCATTCCTCCTCACCCCCTCCCTCCCTGATCTTTATAAGACTCGGCCATTCCTCCTCCCTCCCTCCCTCCCTCCCTGATCTTTATAAGACTCTGCCATTCCTCCTCACCCCCTCCCTCCCTGATCTTTATAAGACTCGGCCATTCCTCCTCCCTCCCTCCCTCCCTCCCTGATCTTTATAAGACTCGGCCATTCCTCCTCCCTCCCTCCCTCCCTCCCTGATCTTTATAAGACTCGGCCATTCCTCCTCACTCCCTCCCTCCCTCCCTCCCTGATCTTTATAAGACTCGGCCATTCCTCCTCACTCCCTCCCTCCCTCCCTGATCTTTATAAGACTCGGCCATTCCTCCTCCCTCCCTCCCTCCCTCCCTCCCTCCCTCCCTCCCTGATATTTTTAAGACTCGGCCATGCCTCCTCCCTCCCTCCCTCCCTCCCTGATCTTTTTAAGACTCGGCCATGCCTCCTCCCTCCCTCCCTTCCTCCCTGATCTTTATAAGACTCTGCCATTCCTCCTCACTCCCTCCCTTCCTCCCTGATCTTTATAAGACTCGGCCATTCCTCCTCCCTCCCTCCCTCCCTCCCTCCCTCCCTCCCTGATCTTTATAAGACTCGGCCATTCCTCCTCACTCCCTCCCTCCCTCCCTGATATTTTTAAGACTCGGCCATGCCTCCTCCCTCCCTCCCTCCCTCCCTGATCTTTATAAGACTCGGCCATTCCTCCTCCCTCCCTCCCTCCCTCCCTGAACTTTATAAGACTCGGCCATTCCTCCTCCCTCCCTCCCTCCCTCCCTCCCTGATCTTTATAAGACTCGGCCATTCCTCCTCACTCCCTCCCTCCCTCCCTGATCTTCATAAGACTCCAATTACCAATTACCAATGACTTTACACTGGAATAAGTTAAGCTACACTAAAGCTACCCTTAAGAAAAATTATCAAAAATGTCATAGACTACAAATTGCAAGAACAGATCACTCTGTAGTCAGATGTCAACATAATGTGTGATTTAGCCTAAAAAACACAGACATTTCAAATAGTTAGCTACACCACTACATGGCAAAACAATTTATTAATTACTGAACAAAACACTACAAAGATTAGAATTTAGATCAACTATAACCAAGCTAGTGCAAAATGTACTGTAATTAAATTACTAGTTGTTACATTACATGTAGTTCATTACCTCCCAACACTGAGGCTCACCCATCCCTCCTCCCTCTCACCTGCTCCCCTTTACTAAGCTATCCCTCCCTCCCTCTTCCGTTCGTTCCTCACCCATACTGGCGATGATGCTGTGTACAGGCAGCCTGGAGGGGGCATCGTACAGCCCGGCCACCGGCAGGCCCTTGTTGTCCTTCTCCTCCTGTTTAAAGATGAAGGCGCTGTTCTCCTCCTTGGTGATGTTGATGTAGTAGCAGGTGTCTGGGGCAGCCATGATGTGGCGAGGACCAGGGTTCAGCAGGATGCTCTTGTTGTCCTCCCTCTTCACCCCGATCAGACACACACCATACCTGAGGGGAGATGAAGAACAGCCATCTGGTATGCTGTGCTTAGTGTAATCCAGTGGTGCACAACTCTGGTTCTAAAGGGCTTCTGGCTACAGGCTATGCCGGTTTGCCTTGGTTTGACAGAGAGTGATTAACCTTGAAGACATGAACCAAGAGACAAATACCCAGGGAGCTAATCTAATCGAAACCCAAGAATATGCCACATATTTACACATGTATCAATCAAGTCCCAGGAGAAACTGACACTAAGACTGCTGTCCTCAAGGTTTGCAGAGTGTCAGAGAACAGCAAGAAGTTCTTATACAAGCCATGGCAGGAAGTCTACTCACTTCTTGTGTGCGTGGAAGGAGGCATATGTGAAACTCTTCCCATCATACTCCCCAAAGAACTTGCTGTCACAGAGGCGGATATGGTAGACCTCGTTCCCCGAGCACCGTCCGTACGTCCTCTGCCACTGTTCTGGAGACAGCTGGCCTTCCCTGTAGTCAAAAACAGAAGAAGTGGAGAAAACTCATTGTGGCCTTATGTCCCAATGGGGAGGAATATGACTGATGAAGTAAGGGGATGAAGATGACTGATGAAGTAATGTGATGAAAATGATTGATGAAGTAAGGGGATGAAGATGACTGATGACGTAAGGTGATGAAAATGATTGATGAAGTAAGGGGATGAAGATGACTGATGACGTAAGGTGATGAAAATGATTGATGAAGTAAGGGGATGAAGATGACTGATGACGTAAGGTGATGAAAATGATTGATGAAGTAAGGCGATGAAGATGAGTGATGAAGCCTTGACCTGAGATGTTAAAGAAACATGAAGGACTGTTAGAGCAATGTGAGGGCCTGTGACAGTGATGAACTATCATGTAGAGACTTTGATACCATTTTCACATTACTGTCTCCACCTGACCCGTAATGTGCTGTTTGAGATATTTTATTTTCCAGCACAGTTCCAGTAACTATAGTCAGAGAGGTCATGCCCATATGGCGCGTAGGGGCACGCGGCCCCTCAAATTTGTCCTGTTAAAAACGTTAAATGTAAAAATATATATATTTAGTATTTTCTGGTATAATTTTTTGTTGTTGTTTCTCTGTAATACTACAAGCCACATGTGAATTGTATGAAGTTGTCTTTAGCCCAGAAAGGTTACCCATCTCCCAACCTCATAACTAGCTACCAAGAAGTAATTTCAGGCTATCAATCAAGTTAGACCAGTTATCTCCCAACTCATTGTAATTCCCTGACTTGATTTGCAACTCGGCACCTTTCCTTGTCTTGATTGACAGCTCCATCAAACAAATTGCTTCTGAACTTTTATGAGCTTGTAACTCCAACCAATAATTACCTTGTTGAGAATAAGGTCATCCCAACACAGCAATTACTCTCTCTCTCTCTCTCTCTCACGCTCTCTCTATCATTCTCTCTCACTCTCTCTCGCTCTCTCATTCTCTCTCATTCTCTCTCCTCATTCTCTCACTCTCATTCTCTCTCTCTCATGCTCTCACTCTCTCACTCTCTCTCTCACTCTCTCTCACTCTCTCACTCTCTCTCTTTCTCTCTCACTCTCTCTCTCTCTCTCACTCTCTCTCACTCCGTCTCTTCTCTTTCTCTCTACCTTTTAACCTTTTAATCAATCTGATGACTTCAGAGAAAACTAATTTATTGGAGTTGTCTTTTCCCAAAAAACCTGTCACCATGTATGACATAGCCTTTCTAATTATTTCCATAAAGAGGATAAGAATGGATTCTCTGCTGCGTCAAGCTGTTGATATTATAAGGATGCTGAAAAGATTTTATCATCTTGGCTTGGTGTTGATGGCAGCGCGCAGTGAGATTGATGAGTGTGGAGGCCCAAGGTAAAGTTTATGGCAACGCAGTAGATTTCAGGGAGGAGTCATTAATTAGGTACGTGCTTTAGACTAATGACAAATGTGCCTGTTGTTGTTGTCGTAGCAACTTGGGACTTGTTTACAAAGGAGGACACCTCATTCACAAAACAAAACCTGCAACGATCTCTGTATAATAAGGCATTTTATTTGTAGAACGCTTTCTCACAAACCCAAAGATTGAGGTTTATGGTTTCAATAGTGATACCTCATTGTGGAGTTTTCAGTAGGAGGAGAGAATCATCAGTGTTTTAATGGGTGTACTCACTGTCCTCTGGAAGTGTGCACCAGGAGTGTGACCAGTGTGGATGTGGCTGGACAAACACAGTTCAGGGCCAGCATGGCGAACTTGAATTCCTCCTCACACACTACGTGATCTAACAAATAAAACAGAATACTGCAAGCCAGAGCAAATAGGTGATGTAACAACTTTGTTTTGAAAGGAATGCACCGGACAGAGATGGAGAGAGGGAGCTGGGGATGGGGGGGACTGAGGGGAGGGAGCTGGGGATGGGGGGGACAGAGGGGAGGGAGCTGGGGATGGGGGGGGCTGAGGGGAGGGAGCTGGGGATGGGGGGGACTGAGGGGAGGGAGCTGGGGATGGGGGGGACTGAGGGGAGGGAGCTGGGGATGGGGGGGACTGAGGGGAGGGAGCTGGGGATGGGGGGGACTGAGGGGAGGGAGCTGGGTAAGGGGGGGACTGAGGGGAGGGAGCTGGGGATGGGGGGGACTGAGGGGAGGGAGCAAAACACAGAGTTGGAGAAAGAGAGTAAAAAAGAGAGAGAGGGACCAGGAGACAACAGTCTAAGAGACAGGGAGACTGAGAGAAAGAGAGAGAGGGACAGGGAGACAACAGTCTAAGAGACAGGGAGACAACAGTCTAAGAGACAGGGAGAGAAGAGAGAGAAGGACAGGGAGACTGATAGAAAGAGAGAGAGGGACAGGGAGACTGAGAGAAAGAGAGAGAGGGACAGGGAGACTGAGAGAAAGAGAGGGACAGGGAGACTGATAGAAAGAGAGAGGGGGACAGGGAGACTGAGAGAAAGAGAGAGAGGGACAGGGAGACTGAGAGAAAGAGAGAGAGGGACATGGAGACAGAGAGAGAGAGGGACAGGGAGACTGATAAAAATAGAGAGAGGGACAGGGAGACTGATAGAAAGAGAGAGAGGGACAGGGAGACTGAGAGAAATAGAGAGAGGGACAGGGAGACTGAGAGAGAGGGACAGGGAGCGTGAGAGAAACAGAGAGAGGGACAGGAAGACTGAGAGAAAGAGAGAGAGGGACAGGGAGACTGATAGAAAGAGAGATTGGGACAGGGAGACTGAGAGAGAGAGAGGGATAGGGAGACAGAGAGAGAGAGGGAATGGGAGCCTGATAGAAAGAGACAGAGGGACAGGGAGACTGATAGAAAGAGACAGAGAGAGCAAGGAAAGCTCACCAGCAAACTTCACGTGGAATTTGTTCTCTGGTTTGAGTATCTGGACATACAGGGGGCAGTTTGGGGCAAAGTCCTTCACAGCCCAGGCTCTGAGGATGGTCTGGTGGTCCTGCAGGACAAAACAACATTCATTTCCATCTGCTACTTCTAACACTTTCACCCTCACTCAACCGGAAATGTAATTTCGATTGCCGTCCCGAGTCCTTTTATGAGGCCAGCCGGACTGTTATGTGCATACAATATGAGTTTATAAATCCAATACTTATTTTTCATTTCTGTCCATTTTGTAAAATCAGCTGAGTGGAAAAGTTAAATAGTTCTTAAGCCACAGGTCCAATACGCACAATCTCACTGAGTTAGAGTGGAAATATTCAGTTCATTGCAATCACAACTCAATTCATGTATTGAGTAAGGATTGCAATGCGCTAATTATGAAGTCATGAGCCTGATAATAAACTTACAGCCGCAGTGCGGTCCACCTCATTCCTACTGCTCAGGATAAAACAGGCTTCTGCATCATCCATCCTGTAGGAAACAAACTGGTTTAACAGAAACACACACACACACACACACACACACACACACACACACACACACACACACACACACACACACACACACACACACACACACACACACACACACACACACACACACACACACACACACACACACACACACACACACACACCAGGGCCAGGGAAGCTTCAGACAGGTAATATTAGTGAGAACTGTCCGAGAGAAAAGCTAAGAGGCTAAAATCTGCATGCTGTTGTAATGTTCACCGTATTGTCACACTGTATTACTGTCATGGTTTTCATCAGAGTATTTTCATGTGATAACGGCAGAGTGGATGGGTGAGCTGCTGGGTGAATTTATGACTGTTATCACTGAACGACCATGCAGTCCTGTGCTGCATTGGACAGGGTAAATGTCATGCCATCCCAGTTTCCTCTCATGGAGACAAGCAGTATTACCACAATTCAACCATCCATCACCACCCCTTAACATCCACCCTACGACTACAATAAAATCAGAGCAGCTGCATATATCAATGGCTTCCTGTATTGTGTTCCTGACAGGGCAACTTCTGCCACTGCTAACACTGCCAACACGATTTGATGTGATCGATCTCAGCTATGATTTGTGTTGATGCATATGAACTTGGCTGTTGTGATGAGAGTGAGCCGTACGGAGAAATCCCATTGCACTGATATACTAGGAGAGGACTAGCCAACAGAATTAACACCTTTGACTGACCTTTCTTGACTTTACCACTCTCTTATCTGTCAGCAGCACAAGGTGCACAAACTCACTCACAGACTCTAGATTCATATCTGAGATCAGAAAGCCTATCAACCCGTAACTGAACTGTGAGGACTCAACAACAGGCTCATTAGAGGTTTAATCTGATCTGCAATTACCAACTCAGGCCTCTGTGACCTGAACGGATGGTGTTATGATCTTCTCTGATGCCCCTTGCTTCCCTTTACACTCTTAGAAAAAAATGTGCTTTTTAGAACTTGAACTTTTTGGTTCCAGGTTGTCGTAGGTTTCTACATGGAACACAAAATAGTTATACCTGGAACCACAAAGGGTTCTAACTGGATCCAAAAAGTGTTCTCCTATGGGGACGGCCGAAGAACCGTATTGGAACCCTCTTTTTGCAAATAAAACCGTTATAGAATGGAGCTGTCAAAGTGATGTTTCTTTCTATGTATTCCACAACGTTCCCCTGCGGAACACTGCCCTTCTCTCCCATCGAGACTCTTTAGGCCCAGTGGGCGGTGGGTCACTCACTTGGCCCTCATGAGGTCTGTGTCTTTGAGCGCTGAGCCCTGGAGATAGATGACCCTCTGGGACCACAGGGGGATCTGGAGGACACGGCGCACCTGGATGTCCATCTCCGTAGGGCACAGGATCACCACATAGTAGTCCTGCAGGGTAGATACCTGTTAGACACCTAACATCAGGAGAGCAGGGTAGATACCTGTTAGATACCTAACATAAGGAGAGCAGGGTAGATACCTGTTATATACCTAACATCAGGAGAGCAGGGTAGATACAGTGCCTTGCGAAAGTATTTGGCCCCCTTGAACTTTGCGACCTTTTGCCACATTTCAGGCTTCAAACATAAAGATATAAAACTGTATTTTTTTGTGAAGTGGGACACAATCATGAAGTGGAATGACATTTATTGGATATTTCAAACTTTTTTAACAAATCAAAAACTGAAAAATTGGGCGTGCAAAATTATTCAGCCCCCTTAAGTTAATACTTTGTAGCGCCACCTTTTGCTGCGATTACAGCTGTAAGTCGCTTGGGGTATGTCTCTATCAGTTTTGCACATCGAGAGACTGAAATTTTTTCCCATTCCTCCTTGCAAAACAGCTCGAGCTCAGTGAGGTTGGATGGAGAGCATTTGTGAACAGCAGTTTTCAGTTCTTTCCACAGATTCTCAATTGGATTCAGGTCTGGACGTTGACTTGGCCATTCTAACACCTGGATATGTTTATTTTTGAACCATTCCATTGTAGATTTTGCTTTATGTTTTGGATCATTGTCTTGTTGGAAGACAAATCTCCGTCCCAGTCTCAGGTCTTTTGCAGACTCCATCAGGAGTTTTCTGCACCAGTTAGGCCTGTTTTGGTTTTTCACGTTTATTGTTTTGTATTCTGTTCATGTTGAGTTACCTTATTAAAATAACATGAACTCTAACGATGCTGCGTTTTGGTCCGCCTCTCCTTCCCAGGAAGAAAGCCGTTACAAAGGGCTCTATTCCTGTAGAGACCTACCAAATAACATAGCCCTGAACAAGGGCTCTATTACTGTAGAGACCTACCAAATAACATAGCCCTGAACAAGGGCTCTATTCCTGTAGAGACCTACCAAATAACATAGCCCTGAACAAGGGCTCTATTCCTGTAGAGACCTACCAAATAACATAGCCCTGAACAAGGGCTCTATTCCTGTAGAGACCTACCAAATAACATAGCCCTGAACAAGGGCTCTATTCCTGTAGAGACCTACCAAATAACATAGCCCTGAACAAGGGCTCTACTACTGTAGAGACCTACCAAATAACATAGCCCTGAACAAGGGCTCTATTCCTGTAGAGACCTACCAAATAACATAGCCCTGAACAAGGGCTCTATTCCTGTAGAGACCTACCAAATAACATAGCCCTGAACAAGGGCTCTATTCCTGTAGAGACCTACCAAATAACATAGCCCTGAACAAGGGCTCTATTCCTGTAGAGACCTACCAAATAACATAGCCCTGAACAAGGGCTCTATTCCTGTAGAGACCTACCAAATAACATAGCCCTGAACAAGGGCTCTATTCCTGTAGAGACCTACCAAATAACATAGCCCTGAACAAGGGCTCTATTCCTGTAGAGACCTACCAAATAACATAGCCCTGAACAAGGGCTCTATTCCTGTAGAGACCTACCAAATAACATAGCCCTGAACAAGGGCTCTATTCCTGTAGAGACCTACCAAATAACATAGCCCTGAACAAGGGCTCTATTCCTGTAGAGACCTACCAAATAACATAGCCCTGAACAAGGGCTCTATTCCTGTAGAGACCTACCAAATAACATAGCCCTGAACAAGGGCGCTATTACTGTAGAGACCAACCAAATAACATAGCCTTCCTCTATTACTGTAGAGACCTACCAATATTATAGCCTCTCTATTACTGTAGAGACCTACCAATATCATAGCCTTCCTCTATTCCTGTAGAGACCTACAAATATCATAGTCTTCCTCTATTCCTGTAGAGACCTACCAATATCATAGCCTCTCTATTACTGTAGAGACCTACCAATGTCATAGCCTTTCTATTGCTGTAGAGACCTACCAATATCATAGCCTTCCTCTATTACTGTAGAGACCTACCAATATCATAGCCTCTCTATTACTGTAGATACCTACCAATATCATAGCCTTCCTCTAATACTGTAGAGACCTACCAATATCATAGCCTCTCTATTGCTGTAGAGACCTACCAATTTCATAGCCTCTCTATTCCTGTAGAGACCTACCAATGTCATAGCCTCTCTATTACTGTAGAGACCTACCAATATCATAGCCTTTCTATTGCTGTAGAGACCTACCAATATCATAGCCTTCCTCTATTACTGTAGAGACCTACCAATATCATAGCCTCTCTATTACTGTAGATACCTACCAATATCATAGCCTTCCTCTAATACTGTAGAGACCTACCAATATCATAGCCTCTCTAATACTGTAGAGACCTACCAATTTCATAGCCTCTCTATTCCTGTAGAGACCTACCAATGTCATAGCCTCTCTATTACTGTAGAGACCTACCAATATCATTTTCTTCCTCTATTACTGTAGAGACCTACCAATATCATAGTCTTCCTCTATTACTGTAGAGACCTACCAATATCATAGCCTTCCTCTATTACTGTAGAGACCTACCAATATCATAGCCTCTCTATTACTGTAGAGACCTACCAATATCATAGCCTCTCTATTACTGTAGAGACCTACCAATATCATAGTCTTCCTCTAATACTGTAGAGACCTACCAATATCATAGCCTCTCTATTACTGTAGAGACCTACCAATATCATAGCCTCTCTATTACTGTAGAGACCTACCAATAACATTGCCTTCTTCTATTACTGTAGAGACGTACCAAATAACATTGCCTTCTTCTATTCCTGTAGAGACGTACCAAATAACATTGCCTTCTTCTATTCCTGTAGACCGACCTGTAATCTAGGATGAGCGTAGAACTCATTGAGGAAGTCCATGAGCAAGTCTATCTTCAGAGAGCTGACACACAGGACGGCGTGTTTCTCTGTCTGGGCACGGTGTCTGCTGTAGTTCCCTCCTGACTTCTGACGCTCCATCCACAGATAGGCCAACTCCTCAAACTGACACACACACACACACACGCACACACACACACACACACATATTTGAGGTTAAAACAACCTACTGTACGGTTTGTAATACACTTACGGCATAATATGTTAGGAGGGTGACAGAAAGAGAAGGGTGACAGAGGTAGGAGGGTGACATAAAGAGAAGGGTGACAGAGGTAGGAGGGTGACAGAAAGAGAAGGGTGACAGAGGTAGGAGGGTGAGAGAGGTAGGAGGGTGAGAGAAAGAGAAGGGTGACAGAGGTAGGAGGGTGAGAGAGGTAGGAGGGTGACAGAGGTAGGAGGGTGACAGAAAGAGAAGGGTGACAGAGGTAGGAGGGTGACAGAGGTAGGAGGGTGACAGAAAGAGAAGGGTGACAGAGGTAGGAGGGTGACAGAGGTAGGAGGGTGACAGAAGTAGGAGGGTGACAGAGGTAGGAGGGTGACAGAGGTAGGAGGGTGACAGAAAGAGAAGGGTGACAGAGGTAGGAGGGTGACAGAGGTAGAAGGGTGACAGAAAGAGAAGGGTGACAGAAGTAGGAGGGTGACAGAAGTAGGAGGGTGAGAGAGGTAGGAGGGTGACAGAGGTAGGAGGGTGACAGAGGTAGGAGGGTGACAGAGGTAGGAGGGTGACAGAGGTAGGAGGCTGAGAGAGGTAGGAGGGTGACAGAAGTAGGAGGGTGACAGAGGTAGGAGGGTGAGAGAGGTAGGAGGGTGACAGAACGAGAAGGGTGACAGAGGTAGGAGGGTGACAGAGGTAGGAGGGTGAGAGAGGTAGAAGGGTGAGAGAGGTAGGAGGGTGACAGAGGTAGGAGGGTGACAGAGGTAGGAGGGTGAGAGAGGTAGAAGGGTGACAGAAAGAGAAGGGTGACAGAGGTAGGAGGGTGAGAGAGGTAGGAGGGTGACAGAGGTAGGAGTGTGACAGAGGTAGGAGGGTGACAGAAAGAGAAGGGTGACAGAGGTAGGAGGGTGACAGAAAGAGAAGGGTGACAGAGGTAGGAGGGTGACAGAAAGAGAAGGGTGACAGAGGTAGGAGGGTGACAGAGGTAGGAGGGTGAGAGAGGTAGGAGGGTGACAGAAAGAGAAGGGTGACAGAGGTAGGAGGGTGACAGAGGTAGGAGGGTGAGAGAGGTAGAAGGGTGACAGAAAGAGAAGGGTGACAGAGGTAGGAGGGTGAGAGAGGTAGGAGGGTGACAGAGGTAGGAGTGTGACAGAGGTAGGAGGGTGACAGAAAGAGAAGGGTGACAGAGGTAGGAGGGTGTCAGAGGTAGGAGGGTGAGAGAGGTAGTAGGGTGACAGAGGTAGGAGGGTGAGAGAGGTAGGAGGGTGACAGAAAGAGAATTGTGACAGAGGTAGAAGGGTGACAGAGGTAGGAGGGTGACAGAGTGGGGAGTTAAACTGCTGATGCTGCAGGAAGGTTCATCAAATGTATTTCTATGTATTCTATTCATCAGTTAATTTATACTGTGGGGATTTAGTCCACATACTATATAAAAAGGTTTAATGAGGAGGGCTGCTGCTGGAACTAAGATATAGGAGGATAACTAACAAGGTGTTGTTGTGCCTCACTCTCAGCGAGAACAAAGCTTTGAGTTGTGTTCTCATTACTGACGATGGACGGTGCAAATGAGGTCGGAGCATGACACGCTAGCACCCACACTCTACACACACAGGCACAGACACACGCATACGCACACACACGCTAGCACCCACACTCTACACACACAGGAACAGACACACGCATACGCACACACACGCTAGCACCCACACTCTACACACAGGTACATTGTAATATTGTTGTATGGTGGTATTATACCTGTTGTATTGTAGATATGTAGTGGTGTAATAATGTTATATGATTAATCTTGTGTTTTATATATAATGTGCCCTGCGTTTGGATGCCAGGAAGAGTATCTGCTGCCTTGGCAGAAACTAATGGAGATCCCTAATAAACCCCAGGAAGAGTAGCTGCTGCCTTGGCAGAAACTAATGGAGATCCCTAATAAACCCCAGGAAGAGTAGCTGCTGCCTTGGCAGAAACTAATGGAGATCCCTAATAAACCCCAGGAAGAGTAGCTGCTGCCTTGGCAGAAACTAATGGAGATCCCTAATAAACCCCAGGAAGAGTAGCTGCTGCCTTGGCAGAAACTAATGGAGATCCCTAATAAACCCCAGGAAGAGTAGCTGCTGCCTTGGCAGAAACTAATGGAGATCCCTAATAAACCCCAGGAAGAGTAGCTGCTGCCTTGGCAGAAACTAATGGAGATCCCTAATAAACCCCAGGAAGAGTAGCTGCTGCCTTGGCAGAAACTAATGGAGATCCCTAATAAACCCCAGGAAGAGTAGCTGCTGCCTTGGCAGAAACTAATGGAGATCCCTAATAAACCCCAGGAAGAGTAGCTGCTGCCTTGGCAGAAACTAATGGAGATCCCTAATAAACCCCAGGAAGAGTAGCTGCTGCCTTGACAGAAACTAATGGAGATCCCTAATAAACCCCAGGAAGAGTAGCTGCTGCCTTGGCAGAAACTAATGGAGATCCCTAATAAACCCCAGGAAGAGTAGCTGCTGCCTTGGCAGAAACTAATGGAGATCCCTAATAAACCCCAGGAAGAGTAGCTGCTGCCTTGGCAGAAACTAATGGAGATCCCTAATAAACCCCAGGAAGAGTAGCTGCTGCCTTGGCAGAAACTAATGGAGATCCCTAATAAACCCCAGGAAGAGTAGCTGCTGCCTTGACAGAAACTAATGGAGATCCCTAATAAACCCCAGGAAGAGTAGCTGCTGCCTTGACAGAAACTAATGGAGATCCCTAATAAACCCCAGGAAGAGTGGCTGCTGCCTTGACAGAAACTAATGGAGATCCCTAATAAACCCCAGGAAGAGTAGCTGCTGCCTTGACAGAAACTAATGGAGATCCCTAATAAACCCCAGGAAGAGTAGCTGCTGCCTTGACAGAAACTAATGGAGATCCCTAATAAACCCCAGGAAGAGTAGCTGCTGCCTTGGCAGAAACTAATGGAGATCCCTAATAAACCCCAGGAAGAGTAGCTGCTGCCTTGACAGAAACTAATGGAGATCCCTAATAAATACAAATACAAATGAAATCTTGTGAAATTATCCTTGGAAAACAGCTGTGGTAATAGGCTATTGTGTAAGCACTGTTATATACAGTGTCATACCTGTAGCGGGAGGACCACGAGAGCCACACAGATGAGAATAACCACCAGCAGCTGAGAGGGCCAGATATGAGGTGTGACGTCACCATAGCCCACAGTAGAGAAGGTGACAATGCAGAAATACAGAGAGTTGAACAGAGTCAGGTTCTGATTGGACGCTCTCTCAAGATGCTGGATACCACATGCCCTGGAAGGAGGAGAGGGATTTCACATTTAAGGGTGACATTTTGCACAAGGTAGTCTCGCGAGCACAGATGATTGACATCGTATGTTGCTGAATTCGCGTTATGGAACCACTATAATGCCGGAACTCAGAGCTTCAGATGTCGGATCTTAACTTGATCGATCCTTAAGTCACAGGGAATTTTCCAGATGCAATTCTAAATGAGCTCCGTGCGTGGCTGAAAATGAACAGTTGTCTTTCTCTCCATGCGGGGACAGTCGAGTCATTGGGTTCAGGGTTTGCTATCAAAATAATGTTATCTCTCGCTCGCTCAAACACTAACCCTAGCTCCTACTACTGCAACATTCAAACGTATAAAATCTGTCTGAAACACAGCCATACACATCAACAACCGTCGTTTCATATACAGTGTCAAGTGTATCTTAAAGTTTTTTATTTTATTTATTTATTTCACCTTTATTTAACCAGGTAGGCTAGTTGAGAACAAGTTCTCATTTGCAACTGCAACCTGGCCAAGATAAAGCAAAGAAGTGTGACACAGACAACAACACAGAGTTACACATGGAGAAAATAAAGTCTATATACAGTGTATGCAAAATGCATGAGGAGGTAGGCAATACGAATGAACTGTCAAAGTTACAAATGAACTGTCAAAATTACGAATGAACTGTCAAAATTGAGTTCAATTGTGGCCTGGGGTAGTCTAGCAGTTAGGGCTGCTGCCTTCAGTGCGAACATATAGGCCTACTGTGTCTGCGTGGGTTTGATTACGGCCCACGGGCCTTCTGGCACAAATAACTCAATCCCCAGATAGACTTGATGTAGTTACACATTTCAAATATGGACAGTCCAAGGTTATTATACCCCCGATCTTGATAAGAAATGACCATATCAGACACTGTTGGATAACTCAAATAGGGAATGAATAGAATGATAAGAGTCAGTAGGCTACACCAACATTAGTTTCCTTTCACACAAAGTGTTAAAATGATTGGCCAGAACCGGGCGTGAACTTCTGATACTCGGCACTGAAGCTTGCTGCTCAGACCACTGCACTATGTCAGGTCACAACGCTCTAGCAAGCCTTGAGGATACTGGATGGTATGAGGTCGGTCGGTTAGCGGAGCCTTACCCGAACCATAGCCCCCTAGGTACGGTACTGCATTGTATAGCCTTCAAACACTGCTTCCAGTTGCCCCCTGGCTGTGATTATACTTTTTAAATATTTATTCAAATCCTCCTGCAGCAGGATTATTTTCCTCCTGTGAGGAAGATCCGGCATCTGTTTGCACGAGGAAAGAGCAGTGAGCTTATTTGAATAAGGACTGGTTCAATTAAAACATGGACACATTGAATGATCAATGGCTCCCGAGTGGCACAGCGGTCTAAGGCACTGCATCTCAGCGCTTGAGGTGTCACTACAGACACCCTGGTTTGAATCCAGGCTGTATCACAACCGGCTGTGACTGGGAGTCCCATAGGGCGGCGCACAATTGGCCCTGCATCGTCCGGGTTTGGCGGTGTAGGCCGTCATTGTAAATAAGAATTTGTTCTTAACTTACTTGCCTTGTGAAATAAAATTAAAAATCAAAAAGTCTAAGAGAAAGGTGAATTACACATAATGATGATCCAACGTAACCTAACTTACTTGGCCTTGGCCTGAGTCCTACTGATCTCATCACTTGTGATATTTAAACAGAGAGTTTGACATACATATACTATCTACATTGAAATTCAGCCTGGCAGATTAAGGATCAAAACCCTACATTCCCAACGATCGATGCACCACAACACTTCTGCTCTGACCTGTTGAATCAGTGAGAATCACACCATTGATTCTGCTATCTGTTCTGCCTGACTTCCTCAGTTAATTTCCTGTATTGGATAATGAGGAGTCAAGATGTCAGTGGATGGAGGAGAGGAGAAGGTCCCAGGGAGCACCAGGGATGAAGGGGGAGATCAGGGGCTGTATTTCATTCCAGAAAGTTGTTTCCTCCTAGATGCCCTTGTTCACTCCCCTTCACAGATCTGAAACAACTGGGCATGAGAAAACTGGGCATGAGAAAACTATCTGTGGGCCAAGCTGGTTGTTGATGTTGTCATTACAACCAAGTCCACCTCTTTTTTTCAATGTTGCTTACCCTTAACCAGATTCTATCAGATCTGTGAGTGGGAATGAAAAAGGGCAGATGGTAGGGAACAGCTTTGTGGAATGAGTTGTGGCCCATGAGCCCAGATTTAGGAAGCTCCAGGGAAGAGAGGCTGGGATCAGAGGACACATACCCAGTGAAGACCAGGCAGAGTAGGGTGCAGATGAGGATGAGAACCTGGTTGAACATGGCCGAGTGGGTCCTCTGAATGGCACGATGGAGATCATTCTGATGGTAAAGAGGGGGGAGGGATAGAAGCAGAGCGAGGGAAGGAGAGATACAGAGAGAGGGTTAGGGTTCATGTTAAATCGGTTGGTCAGTCAGTTGGTCTGCTGTCCTGGCTAGTCTGTCAGTCTGTCAGTCTGCTCCATCTACTGCACCATCTATCTGTCTATTTATCTCGCTTTAAAACCTATCTGCCTTGCTGGTTACTTTGATACTGATGCAGTCAACCTTTCATACAGCATACAAGCAGTGAACATGCAGCCCATGTCACACCTTGTTAATGTTTCTGTTTGGCTGAAGCCCCACTTCAGTCTCTTCAAGCTACATACCCACCATGTCCCTTCATACCTTGTTAATGTTTCTGTTTGGCTGAAGCCCCACTTCAGTCTCTTCAAGCTACCTACCCAACATGTCCTTTGTTAATGTTTCTGTTTGGCTGAACCCCCACTTCAGTCTCTTCAAGCTACCTACCCAACATGTCCCATGTTAATGTTTCTATTTGGCTGAAGCCTCCCCTTCAACCTCTCCAGGCTGGACCTGTTCTCCCTCTCAGAACTGGTCTCCTTGGCCCTGGACCTAACCAGGTGTCCACAGAGATACATGCAGGCTCTTGCTCAAATCTATACTCATTGATGGTCTGCCTTCCTAAAACGTTTTTTCTTAAACTGACAGGGAATCTACAGACTATTCATAACCAGGGAATTCTTACCAGGGCTCTTCTACACCCACATAATGCAGAGTTAAGTTATTCTATAGCAACTATTCTGCAAGCAGGCTATATTCAGCATAATCTGAAAGCTGAAGCATTTTAATAGGGAGAACTCATGTATTCCCTGCCAACAAAACTACATCATTATGACATCATTGCAACCAGTTCTGTCCAGTTTTGACTGCTGCGTTATGGCTGTAGCATATACTCACAATCATATTCTCCAGGGCACACTTGGCTAACCAGCAGTTGAGAAACACTGGGATGAAGATGTTTCTCAATGGAGGCCAGAAGATCTGAAGAGACAATTGGGATAAATTCATATGCACAGTGTGCAGTGTACACTCCCATCATATAGTTTCAACACTCCCAGTCCCACATTACCATCCTCCCAGGTCTCTAGAGCTATACTCACAATATAAAACATGAACATTGCACAGGTCATATGTTGTCTTCTACCCCCAAGCCACTGCTACTACTCGCTTTTTATTATCCATGCAGTCACTTTACCCCTACCTACCTACCTACCTACCTACCTACCTACCTACCTACCTACATGTACAAATTACATCCACTCTGTACCGGTACCCCCTGTATATAGCCTCCACATCCACTCTGTACCAGTAACCCTGTATATAGCCTCCACATTGACTCTGTACCGGTACCCCCTGTATATAGCCTCCACATTGACTCTGTACCAGTAACCCTGTATATAGCCTCCACATCCACTCTGTACCGGTACCCCCTGTATATAGCCTCCACATTGACTCTGTACCGGTACCCCCTGTATATAGCCTCCACATTGACTCTGTACCAGTAACCCTGTATATAGCCTCCACATTGACTCTGTACCAGTAACCCTGTATATAGCCTCCACATTGACTCTGTACCGGTACCCCCTGTATATAGCCTCCACATCCACTCTGTACCGGTACCCCCTGTATATAGCCTCCACATCCACTCTGTACCGGTACCCCCTGTATATAGTCTCCTTATTGTTATTTTATTGTGTTACTATTTCTTTTATTTTTACTTTAGTTTATTTAGTAAATATTTTCTTAACATTATTTATTGAACTGTATTGTAAGTAAGCATTTCACAGTAAGGTCTACTACACCTGTTGTATTCGGCGCATGTGACAAATACTATTTGATTTGACGTTCACTAATTGGCCTTGTTTGCTTTGTGGAGTATGGTTTGAGCCACTGAAATGAATCTGTTTGTCAGCACCACATTCCTCATGGTGTATCCTGTCACATGTCTCATGGTGTATCCTGTCACATGTCTCATGGTGTATCCTGTCCCATTCCTCATGGTGTATCCTGTCACATGTCTCATGGTGTATCCTGTCCCATTCCTCATGGTGTATCCTGTCACATTCCTCATGGTGTATCATGTCCCATTCCTCATGGTGTATCCTGTCACATGTCTCATGGTGTATCCTGTCCCATTCCTCATGGTGTATCCTGTCACATGTCTCATGGTGTATCATGTCCCATTCCTCATGGTGTATCCTGTCACATGTCTCATGGTGTATCCTGTCCCATTCCTCATGGTGTATCCTGTCACATGTCTCATGGTGTATCCTGTCCCATTCCTCATGGTGTATCCTGTCCCATTCCTCATGGTGTATCCTGCCCCATTCCTCATGGTGTATCCTGTCACATTCCTCATGGTGTATCCTGTCCCATTCCGCATGGTGTATCCTGTCCCATTCCTCATGGTGTATCCTGTCCCATTCCTCATGGTGTATCCTGTCCCATTCCTCATGGTGTATCCTGTCCCATTCCTCATGGTGTATCCTGTCCCATTCCTCATGGTGTATCCTGTCCCATTCCTCATGGTGTATCCTGTCACATGTGTGTGTGTGTGTGTGTGTGTGTGTGTGTGTGTGTATGTGTGTGTGTGTGTGTGAGAGATCAGGTGGAAGAAGACTCACAGTGATTATAAACGGCACGGTATTGATCATCTCCAGGATGAAGGAGATCTGGAACATCTGCTCCCAGATGTTCCCCTGAAAGAGAGAAACACAATCAACGTGTGAGTCAAGGCAATAAGCTACTGTCTCTGTCTGTAGACTAATTACAATGATAGTGATATGAAACGAATCCACCAAAAACGAGGTCAATATTTTTGAATAATCAGACCTCGGTTCTAAGTGTGCCTGGCACAATGGAACTAATTCTGCTAATCCCGCCCATCTGACGCTCCAGACAGGCGAGAACACAATGACAGGATTCGTTAAAACAATTTGGGAATTGAAGCCATCTGCCAAAACGAAGCAAAACAAAAAACACACTGTTATTTGTCTTCCTAAAGTACAAGTAAAACAGCCTAATTGATCAAAGAAAGGGAAGTAGCACTGCAGCACTAATGAGTTATTTAAGGAAAGAGCCCAATTTAAAGAAAAAAGTAGGACGGACACCTCATTTTTTATTCATTTGTAAAGTGTATTAATGACCTGTTCTTCTGGCTCAGGCTAGAGCAGAGGCTCGCGGTTAAAACACATGCCAGAAAATTCGCCAATTAATTGCAATCTCACGCAGACACGCCACACGACTCTGCCTGATAGAATGAATGAAACTTCCTTTGTGGCGGCGATCAGTGTGAAAGGAGTAGAGCTGAGGTGTCTTACTTTGTAGCTGAGATATGTAAGGAGCATGGCTTCCAGGAAACTGATTAAGGCCACGATCACCTGGAGCAGAGCAGAGTGGAGGTACACACATTACCAGGGCTGCAATCTGGTCACATAACCTCTCAGGCAATCTACAGTACACATCACTGGGGAAAATATGTGCTGTAAAGTGTTTTCTGTTGTAAAATATTTCTTGTTTTTCTAATGTATTGGTCACAGGGGAAGGGGGAGATTGTCAATGAAATGTTCACTTGTGAGTTTGACCCATTGTGGCTACTGTTGAATGGAATACTTGAGAATCCAGTACTGTATTACCAAAGCAGTGTTAGTGAATGTCAGTATTCCTTTACCTGTATCGCCCACACAGGTACCCTTCTGTTCACCCAGAAAATCAACTCCCTTTCACAAGACAAAACAATGATTATACTCTATACATTGATTATACTCTATATATTGATTCATTGACAAAGATGATTCCAAATAACACAAGATAGCAAATGAGATGAACAACTCCCTTTCAGAAGACAAAACAGTGTTATTGATGATGAATTACACTGTATGGGTTAGGCAAGACTCATTTCAAACACCACCTGATAGCTATGAGATGAACACAATCAGAAACACATTCGAAGCCCGGGACAGCACGTCAATGTTAGACCCTCACAACTCACCAGTTGATTTCGGTGCTTTCTGTAGATTCTGCTGTGGTGCTTGTTCGGTTCTGACAGTTCACACTGCAGAGGAAAGCCATAGCAAAGGGAAGTCGTTCAGACAGAATGTGTGGTGAAATATTTATCCTGTGGCTAATAGGCACCTTCACTCACTCTGCATGTTGCCATGGTGACGGACGGGAGGCAGAGGGACGGTTTCTTTAAGAGTTGCCGGCAGCAGTGTATACCATAAAGACCATATGCTGCTTCCATTTCACTACACTGAGAGAGACCATCGCTGCTGCTATTTAAAGCCCTTTGTGTCTCAGACAGATACAAATGAATTCCAAACTCTGGATCTATCTTATCTTGGCCAAATACAATTTTATTTTCAACTTTGGGTAAAAGTTAGAGGTAGATTCTCTGAATCACACAATACCTGAATAGATGCCATCTTTTTTAGAATTGATCTGACTACTGAACAAAAATATAAACGCAACATGTAAAGTGTTGGTCCCATGTTTCATGAGCTACAATAAAATAACCCAGAAATATTCTATAGGCACAAAAAGCATATTTCTCTAAAATGTTGTGCACACATTTGTTTACATTCCTGTTAGTGAGCATTTTTCCTTTGTTAAGGTAATCCATCCACAGGTGTGGCACATCAAGACGCTGATTAAACAGCGTGATCATTACACAGGTGCACCTTGTGAACTGGGGACATTAAAATGTGCAGTTTTGTCATACAACACAATGGCACAGATGTCTCAAGTTTTGAGGGAGCGTGCAATAACAGAGCTGTTGCCAGAGAATGATAATTGCTCTACAATAAGCCACCTCTAACATAATTTAGAGAATTTGGCAGTACATCCGACTGGTCTCACAACCACAGACCACGTGTAACCATGCCAGCCTAGGACTTCCACATCTGGCTTCTTTACCTGTGGGATCGTCTGAGGAGGGGGATGGTGGGTGCTGAGGAGTATTTCTGTCTGTAATAAAGCCCTCAAAACTCATTCTGATTGGGGCACACCCCCGGCTGTGCCCCTCCCCAATCATGTGAAATCCATAGATTAGGGCCTAATTAATTTATTTCAGTTGACCGATTTCCTTATATGAACTGTAACTCAGTAAAATCATTGAAATTGTTTCATATTGCGTTTAAATTTTTGTTCAGTATATATCATTATATCAGAGGAGAATTTGGTCATTTCCATATTATTGTCTATATTCTAATACGAGATGCTGATGCACTTATTCTGCCCTCAATCTCAAACACCAAAATTAGAAATCACAGTTTAACAAATGCTACGGTCACTAGTAATAAATGAAATAACAGGACTTCATCAGGAGGTTAAATTAGCAGTTACTCACCATACACCAGTGACCTGTTCGGGATCATCCAGAGACACTCTGAGGACATATAGGGCACACGTCAACAGCTTCAAGGAGAAGTTAAACAGACGGATCCTCAGGCCTACATGGAAACAAATGCAATAGAGAACACTAAAGGCCAGATTTACTAAGTAATTGCATTGGGAGTAAATCTTAACCTGTTTCCCAGAGGGAATTGAAGAGGGAATTGAACAATTATAGTTGACAAAGGTCAAATAAAGCTTATGGGAAGGAACAACATACCATGGAAAAGAAAAGAGTAACTGAATTTGTGCTGATTTATATTGAAAAACGAATCTGTTTAATCAGGCTCATATGAGTAAATCTGGCTAATGTTTACAGTCATGTTTTTGTAATGCAAGACACATTGGTATGGGAATGTCTAGAAAGTTTGTTTTTAACTGCCCAGAAACTGAACTTATCGCAGACCAATGAAATGAGCTGGCTAGTGAGTCCGACAGGTACTACTGGACGTCTCTCCTCAGAACTGGTGTCTCTACCCTACTGGACATCTCTCCTCAGAACTGGTGTCTCTACCCTACTGGACATCTCTCCTCAGAACTGATGTCTCTACCCTACACCAGACATCTCTCCTCAGAACTGGTGTCTCTACCCTACACCAGACATCTCTCCTCAGAACTGGTGTCTCTACCCTACACCAGACATCTCTCCTCAGAACTGGTGTCTCTACCCTACTGGACATCTCTCCTCAGAACTGATGTCTCTACCCTACACCAGACATCTCTCCTCAGAACTGGTGTCTCTACCCTACACCAGACATCTCTCCTCAGAACTGGTGTCTCTACCCTACTGGACATCTCTCCACAGAACTGGTGTCTCTACCCTACTGGACATCTCTCCTCAGAACTGGTGTCTCTACCCTACTGGACATCTCTCCTCAGAACTGTTGTCTCTACCCTACTGGACATCTCTCCACAGAACTGGTGTCTCTACCCTACTGGACATCTCTCCTCAGAACTGGTGTCTCTACCCTACACCAGACATCTCTCCACAGAACTGGTGTCTCTACCCTACTGGACATCTCTCCTCAGAACTGGTGTCTCTACCCTACTGGACATCTCTCCTCAGAACTGATGTCTCTACCCTACTGGACATCTCTCCACAGAACTGGTGTCTCTACCCTACTGGAAATCTCTCCTCAGAACTGGTGTCTCTACCCTACACCAGACATCTCTCCTCAGAACTGGTGTCTCAACCCTACTGGACATCTCTCCAAAGAACTGGTGTCTCTACCCTACTGGACATCTCTCCTCAGAACTGGTGTCTCTACCCTACACCAGACATCTCTCCTCAGAACTGGTGTCTCTACCCTACTGGAAATCTCTCCTCAGAACTGGAGTCTCTACCCTACACCAGACATCTCTCCTCAGAACTGATGTCTCTACCCTGCTGGACATCTCTCCTCAGAACTGGTGTCTCTACCCTACACCAGACATCTCTCCTCAGAACTGATGTCTCTACCCTACTGGACATCTCTCCTCAGAACTGGTGTCTCTACCCTACTGGACATCTCTCCTCAGAACTGGTGTCTCTACCCTACTGGACATCTCTCCTCAGAACTGGTGTCTCTACCCTACTGGACATCTCTCCTCAGAACTGGTGTCTCTACCCTACTGGACATCTCTCCTCAGAACTGGTGTCTCTACCCTACTGGACATCTCTCCTCAGAACTGATGTCTCTACCCTACTGGACATCTCTCCACAGAATTGGTGTCTCTACCCTACTGGACATCTCTCCTCAGAACTGGTGTCTCTACCCTACTGGACATCTCTCCTCAGAACTGGTGTCTCTACCCTACTGGACATCTCTCCTCAGAACTGGTGTCTCTACCCTACACCAGACATCTCTCCTCAGAACTGGTGTCTCTACCCTACTGGACATCTCTCCTCAGAACTGGTGTCTCTACCCTACACCAGACATCTCTCCACAGAACTGGTGTCTCTACCCTACACCAGACATCTCTCCACAGACCTGGTGTCTCTACCCTACTGGACATCTCTCCTCAGAACTGATGTCTCTACCCTACTGGACATCTCTCCACAGAACTGGTGTCTCTACCCTACTGGAAATCTCTCCTCAGAACTGGTGTCTCTACCCTACTGGACATCTCTACTCAGAACTGGTGTCTCTACCCTACTGGACATCTCTCCACATAACTGGTGTCTCTACCCTACTGGACATCTCTCCTCAGAACTGGTGTCTCTACCCTACACCAGACATCTCTCCTCAGAACTGATGTCTCTACCCTACACCAGACATCTCTCCTCAGAACTGATGTCTCTACCCTACTGGACATCTCTCCACAGAACTGGTGTCTCTACCCTACTGGACATCTCTCCTCAGAACTGGTGTCTCTACCCTACTGGACATCTCTCCTCAGAACTGATGTCTCTACCCTACACCAGACATCTCTCCTCAGAACTGATGTCTCTACCCTACACCAGACATCTCTCCGCAGAACTGGTGTCTCTACCCTACTGGAAATCTCTCCTCAGAACTGATGTCTCTACCCTACTGGACATCTCTCCTCAGAACTGATGTCTCTACCCTACACCAGACATCTCTCCTCAGAACTGGTGTCTCTACCCTACTGGACATCTCTCCTCAGAACTGTTGTCTCTACCCTACTGGACATCTCTCCACAGAACTGGTGTCTCTACCCTACACCAGACATCTCTCCTCAGAACTGATGTCTTTACCCTACTGGACATCTCTCCTCAGAACTGATGTCTCTACCCTACTGGACATCTCTCCTCAGAACTGATGTCTCTACCCTACTGGACATCTCTCCTCAGAACTGGTGTCTCTACCCTACTGGACATCTCTCCTCAGAACTGGTGTCTCTACCCTACTGGACATCTCTCCTCAGAACTGATGTCTCTACCCTACTGGACATCTCTCCTCACGACTGATGTCTCTACCCTACTGGACATCTCTCCACAGAATTGCTGTCTCTACCCTACTGGACATCTCTCCTCAGAACTGGTGTCTCTACCCTACTGGACATCTCTCCTCAGAACTGGTGTCTCTACCCTACTGGACATCTCTCCTCAGAACTGGTGTCTCTACCCTACACCAGACATCTCTCCTCAGAACTGGTGTCTCTACCCTACTGGACATCTCCTCAGAACTGGTGTCTCTACCCTACACCAGACATCTCTCCACAGAACTGGTGTCTCTACCCTACACCAGACATCTCTCCACAGACCTGGTGTCTCTACCCTACTGGACATCTCTCCTCAGAACTGGTGTCTCTACCCTACTGGACATCTCTCCTCAGAACTGGTGTCTCTACCCTACTGGACATCTCTCCTCAGAACTGGTGTCTCTACCCTACTGGACATCTCTCCTCAGAACTGATGTCTCTACCCTACTGGACATCTCTCCACAGAATTGGTGTCTCTACCCTACTGGACATCTCTCCTCAGAACTGGTGTCTCTACCCTACTGGACATCTCTCCTCAGAACTGGTGTCTCTACCCTACTGGACATCTCTCCTCAGAACTGGTGTCTCTACCCTACACCAGACATCTCTCCTCAGAACTGGTGTCTCTACCCTACTGGACATCTCTCCTCAGAACTGATGTCTCTACCCTACTGGACATCTCTCCACAGAACTGGTGTCTCTACCCTACTGGAAATCTCTCCTCAGAACTGGTGTCTCTACCCTACTGGACATCTCTCCTCAGAACTGGTGTCTCTACCCTACTGGACATCTCTCCACATAACTGGTGTCTCTACCCTACTGGACATCTCTCCTCAGAACTGGTGTCTCTACCCTACACCAGACATCTCTCCTCAGAACTGATGTCTCTACCCTACACCAGACATCTCTCCTCAGAACTGATGTCTCTACCCTACTGGACATCTCTCCTCAGAACTGGTGTCTCTACCCTACTGGACATCTCTCCTCAGAACTGGTGTCTCTACCCTACTGGACATCTCTCCTCAGAACTGATGTCTCTACCCTACTGGACATCTCTCCACAGAATTGGTGTCTCTACCCTACTGGACATCTCTCCTCAGAACTGGTGTCTCTACCCTACTGGACATCTCTCCTCAGAACTGGTGTCTCTACCCTACTGGACATCTCTCCTCAGAACTGGTGTCTCTACCCTACACCAGACATCTCTCCTCAGAACTGGTGTCTCTACCCTACTGGACATCTCTCCTCAGAACTGATGTCTCTACCCTACTGGACATCTCTCCACAGAACTGGTGTCTCTACCCTACTGGAAATCTCTCCTCAGAACTGGTGTCTCTACCCTACTGGACATCTCTCCTCAGAACTGGTGTCTCTACCCTACTGGACATCTCTCCTCAGAACTGATGTCTCTACCCTACACCAGACATCTCTCCTCAGAACTGGTGTCTCTACCCTACTGGAAATCTCTCCTCAGAACTGGTGTCTCTACCCTACTGGACATCTCTCCTCAGAACTGGTGTCTCTACCCTACTGGACATCTCTCCTCAGAACTGATGTCTCTACCCTACACCAGACATCTCTCCTCAGAACTGGTGTCTCTACCCTACTGGAAATCTCTCCTCAGAACTGATGTCTCTACCCTACACCAGACATCTCTCCTCAGAACTGGTGTCTCTACCCTACTGGAAATCTCTCCTCAGAACTGATGTCTCTACCCTACACCAGACATCTCTCCTCAGAACTGGTGTCTCTACCCTACTGGACATCTCTCTATACCACAACCCTACCTGTTTAAGTGTCATGGTGTTGTCCAGGCTGTGTTGGTACTCTGTCAGGTCTAAAGTGACTATATCTGGCTATGCACAGAGCCGTGACTATCAGGCTTCATGCTGGTCTGGCAGACCATCACAACTGATGTCTCTGATACAGAGGGCTTGGGTTAAATACGGAAGACCTATTTTGGTTGAATGCATTCAGTTGTGCAGTGAACAGCTATGTGTCAGATCCACAACGATATGACACCCTGTGGGGGGAGATGCTGGATGTTGTGGCAGGTATATATAGCAGTGGAATAGAGGACGGCTTATTGTGATATATAAGGATTAAGACCCAATAACACGACATGCTGTCAGTAAAGCCTTGCACACACACACACACACACACACACACACACACACACAGGCAAATCATCACCCACACAACTTACCTGACTGCAGATACACATGTCAGTCAGAGGGTGGCGCCAGCTGCCTTAAACACTGTTCATGTTTCAATCAACCAAGCCTCCCATTTCATCTCTTTGCAGTATTAACACAGCAGTGACACAGTTGCAAGAAAAACACCCACATCAAATGCTTCACAATGAGTTTGTATTGTACAGGGGCCAAAACAATCTGACTCAGCAGGAAGCTCTATAGAGTTGGGTTGGCCTTTCTATTTGGCCCTAATGTTTTCTCTGTAACTGATGGGAAGTTGTTCAGAGATATTGACAAGCACATAGGAAGCACTAACAACATACTGCAGCCATTACACATGCACGCACGCACGCACACACACACACATGTAAAAACACAAAAACACCCACGCACACACACACACATGCATGTAAAAACACAAAAACATGCACGCACACACACAAATACACACATGTACAAACACACAGCACACAAACACACACAGGCACACACACATATTTATAAACATACAGAGAGACTGTAGACATGATGCATTGTGGGTGGCAAGTTGTACAGTTCCAATGTCTTTTTCAGAATGCAGGAGAAATCCCACCCTGGCTGTATCCATGCCTTAAGTCCTAATAAGAAATGATAATACCCTATCAGTTAACAAAATACCTAAAGCATTGTCCTCTTCACAGCAACATGGTGTGCAGACCTGAGACACAGCACCATGCGTCAAGACAACTAATTAAAGACCCAGACTGGAGCTGAAATTGGATCTGCAATAGACCTTAATGACTTACGTTACAGTATTACCCTGCATTAGGAGGATCTTTATGACTTCCTAGGTCTGTTGTCTTACATGAGACAGTAATAAAGTCCAAACTTCTCTGTGCTCTACTTACTTGACCTTTGGTTTTTGATGAAGAACAGCTTGAGCCTCTCCTTGAAGGTGTTTTCATTCACATAGAACTCCACCTGAACCCTGGAGAGAGAGACAGTCAGTACATTTACCATAGAACACATGAACCCTGGAGAGAGACAGAGACAGTCAGTACATCTTCCATAGAACTCCACCTGAACCCTGGAGAGAGAGACAGTCAGTACATCAACCATAGAACCCATGAACCCTGGAGAGAGACAGAGACAGTCAGTACATCTACCATAGAACACATGGACCCTGGAGAGAGACAGAGACAGTCAGTACATCTACCATAGAACTCCACCTGAACCCGGGAGAGAGAAACAGAGACAGTCAGTACATCTACCATATAACTCCACCTGAACACTGGAGAGAGACAGAGACAGTCAGTACATCTACCATAGAACTCATGAACCCCGGAGAGAGAAACAGAGACAGTCAGTACATCTACCATAGAACTCATGAACCCTGGAGAGAGAAACAGAGACAGTCAGTACATTTACCATAGAACTCATGAACCCCGGAGAGAGAGACAGAGACAGTCAGTACATCTACCATAGAACTCACGAACCCTGGAGAGAGAAACAGAGACAGTCAGTACATTTACCATAGATCTCCACCTGAACCCCGGAGAGAGAAACAGAGAGAGTCAGTACATCTACCATAGAACTCATGAACCCTGGAGAGAGAAACAGAGACAGTCAGTACATTTACCATAGAAGTCCACCTGAACCCTTGAGAGAGAAACCGAGACAGTCAGTACATTTACCATAGAACTCATGAACCCTGGAGAGAGAAACCGAGACAGTCAGTACATTTACCATAGAACTCCACCTGAACCCCGGAGAGAGAAACAGAGAGAGTCAGTACATCTACCATAGAACTCATGAACCCTGGAGAGAGAAACAGAGAGAGTCAGTACATTTACCATAGAACTCATGAACCCTGGAGAGAGAAACAGAGAGAGTCAGTACATCTACCATAGAACTCATGAACCCTGGAGAGAAAAACAGAGATAGTCAGTACATTTACCATAGAAGTCCACCTGAACCCTTGAGAGAGAAACCGAGACAGTCAGTACATTTACCATAGAACTCCACCTGAACCCCGGAGAGAGAAACAGAGAGAGTCAGTACATCTACCATAGAACTCATGAAACCTGGAGAGAAAAACAGAGATAGTCAGTACATTTACCATAGAAGTCCACCTGAACCCTTGAGAGAGAAACCGAGACAGTCAGTTAATTTACCATAGAACTCATGAACCCTGGAGAGAGAGAAAGTCAGTACATTTACCATAGAACTCATGAACCCTGGAGACAGAGACAGTCAGTACATTTACCATAGAACTCCACCTGAACCCTGGAGAGAGACACAGAGACAGTCAGTACATTTACCATAGAACTCATGAACCCTGGAGAGAGAGACAGAGTCAGTACATTTACCATAGAACTCATGAACCCTGGAGAGAGAAACAGAGACAGTCAGTACATTTACCATAGAACTTCACCTGAACCCTGGAGAGAGAAACAGAGACAGTCAGTACATTTACCATAGAACTCCACCTGAACTCTGGAGAGAGACACAGAGACAGTCAGTACATTTACCATAGAACTCATGAACCCTGGAGAGAGAGACAGAGTCAGTACATTTACCATAGAACTCATGAACCCTGGAGAGAGAAACAGAGACAGTCAGTACATCTACCATAGAACTCCACCTGAACCCTTGAGAGAGAAACCGAGACAGTCAGTACATTTACCATAGAACTCCACCTGAACCCCGGAGAGAGAAACAGAGAGTCAGTACATCTACCATAGAACTCATGAACCCTGGAGAGAGAAACAGAGAGAGTCAGTACATTTACCATAGAACTCATGAACCCTGGAGAGAGAAACAGAGAGAGTCAGTACATCTACCATAGAACTCATGAACCCTGGAGAGAAAAACAGAGATAGTCAGTACATTTACCATAGAAGTCCACCTGAACCCTTGAGAGAGAAACCGAGACAGTCAGTACATTTACCATAGAACTCCACCTGAACCCCGGAGAGAGAAACAGAGAGAGTCAGTACATCTACCATAGAACTCATGAAACCTGGAGAGAAAAACAGAGATAGTCAGTACATTTACCATAGAAGTCCACCTGAACCCTTGAGAGAGAAACCGAGACAGTCAGTTAATTTACCATAGAACTCATGAACCCTGGAGAGAGAGAAAGTCAGTACATTTACCATAGAACTCATGAACCCTGGAGACAGAGACAGTCAGTACATTTACCATAGAACTCCACCTGAACCCTGGAGAGAGACACAGAGACAGTCAGTACATTTACCATAGAACTCATGAACCCTGGAGAGAGAGACATAGTCAGTACATTTACCATAGAACTCATGAACCCTGGAGAGAGAAACAGAGACAGTCAGTACATTTACCATAGAACTTCACCTGAACCCTGGAGAGAGAAACAGAGACAGTCAGTACATTTACCATAGAACTCCACCTGAACTCTGGAGAGAGACACAGAGACAGTCAGTACATTTACCATAGAACTCATGAACCCTGGAGAGAGAGACAGAGTCAGTACATTTACCATAGAACTCATGAACCCTGGAGAGAGAAACAGAGACAGTCAGTACATCTACCATAGAACTCCACCTGAACCCCGGAGAGAGAAACAGAGAGAGTCAGTACATCTACCATAGAACTCATGAACTCTGGAGAGAAAAACAGAGATAGTCAGTACATTTACCATAGAAGTCCACCTGAACCCTTGAGAGAGAAACCGAGACAGTCAGTTAATTTACCATAGAACTCATGAACCCTGGAGAGAGAGAAAGTCAGTACATTTACCATAGAACTCATGAACCCTGGAGACAGAGACAGTCAGTACATTTACCATAGAACTCCACCTGAACCCTGGAGAGAGACACAGAGACAGTCAGTACATTTACCATAGAACTCATGAACCCTGGAGAGAGAGACAGAGTCAGTACATTTACCATAGAACTCATGAACCCTGGAGAGAGAAACAGAGACAGTCAGTACATTTACCATAGAACTTCACCTGAACCCTGGAGAGAGAAACAGAGACAGTCAGTACATTTACCATAGAACTCCACCTGAACTCTGGAGAGAGACACAGAGACAGTCAGTACATCTACTATAGAACTCATGAACCCTGGAGAGAGACACAGAGACAGTCAGTACATTTACCATAGAACTCATGAACCCTGGAGAGAGAGACAGAGTCAGTACATTTACCATAGAACTTCACCTGAACCCTGGAGAGAGAAACAGAGACAGTCAGTACATTTACCATAGAACTCCACCTGAACTCTGGAGAGAGACACAGAGACAGTCAGTACATCTACTATAGAACTCATGAACCCTGGAGAGAGAAACAGAGACAGTCAGTACATCTACTATAGAACTCATGAACCCTGGAGAGAGAGACAGTCAGTACATTTACCATAGAACTTATGGACCCTGGAGAGCAGCAGCAGAGTGAAGGCAAACAGGTAAAACAGGATACTTCATCACATGTAACATGAAAAAATGGTTTTAGTGTAAAATGGGTTTAGTGTAAAAAAACAAAAAACAATCATAATGATCCCTTTCCTGGATTGGGTTTAGTGTAAAAAACATCAATCATAATTGACCCCTTTATAGTCTCCTATATTACCCACAGTGGCCAATTACTGTCATGACAACAAGGAGATGTAGAGTAACCATGGTAATTTGGAACTATCTATTAGAGAGTGAATATTGTGTTGATATGACTCTGAAGATAACCAAGCAGAAATTCTGAGGCACGCAATCTGTTTCAACACCATTGTCTGTCTGGCTGGAGAAGACTGCTGCCTGACTGTTGAAATGTGTGATGTGACATGAGGCACGCAATCTATTTCAACACCATTGTCTGTCTGGCTGGAGAAGACTGCTGCCTGACTGTTGAAATGTGTGATGTGCAGCTGAGGTTAAAGCCACACCAACTTCCATTTGAAGCTCTGATAGCTACGTAGTTATGGTGATATCATTATCATGGAGGATTTTAAAAGACCCTTAAATTATGTATGCCTCTAAACTGCGAAGGCTCCTCCAACCAAATTAGTTATTTTACATTGCTGCTTCGAGCATAATTATAGTTTACTTCTTCTCCCATGATGCAATTCACAAAGCACCCAGCCAACCCCTTAGTAGGCCTATAGTACAATATCCCCCAGCAACTTAGATACTGTACATAGCAGTGTAGCTTTAATCATGTAGGAAGTAGGAATGCTCATTAATCATTTGAGTCAACATTAGATCATATTCTCCTCATAATGCTATTTCTAAACATATCACATAGACTGTAGATTCTAGCTGTAGAAAGCCCCTCCCTACCCACCACTTCCTGTGTGTGACATCACCACAGACCAGAGGTTCTAAATATTTATATCCTGCACCCTCATTGGTCCCTCAGCTATTCCATATATTCCAGATTGAACTCTCCTATTCAATAATTTCATGAATAAGTAAAAAGGAACAGTGTAGTGACTGTGACTTATGGATCACCCCTGTGGTGCAATTCATTCATACTTGACAAGCTTGTCACTTTAAAATATATATTTAATTTTATACGGTCCTCCTGTACACCCAACATTACATATTTTTGTTGTAGCCCCTGACAAGCACACCTGATTCTACTTGTCTACTAATTATCAAGCCCTTGACAGGTTGAATCAAGTTTTTTTGTCCGGGCTACAACAAAAATGTGTTCTGTTGGGGGTAGACAAGGGCTGGAGTTGGGAAACACTGGTCTACGCAATCTAATGAAACACTTTGACGTTAATGTAAAGCAAGTACATTAATAAAGGCCCATAAACTGAATATTGGGGTGTGTCTGGGAGGTTATAAATGAAAGGAGAGCTAACTTTGACTTCTCTATCATGAATAGATGTAGATGAATCTAAAGTGAGGGTGAAAGAGATCTATTTGATGTGTGGTTGCCTCCCCTAATGACAGCGATAAAGGGCTGTAAACTCCTGCAGGGCCCTTGGAGCCTTCTGACAAGATTAACAGGGAGGAGAGGAAGGTATGAAGAGGAGAGAAAAGGAGGAGAGCAATTACTAGAGCCTTATCCTGTGGGAAGCAGAGAGAGAGAGAGAGGGAGGGTCTGCATACTAAGAGATGTGTAGCTTAACCTGCTGTCCAATCCTCCTCTCCTTTTGGCCTTCCTCTCTCTCTCTCTCTCTCCCTCCCTCCCTCCCTCCCTCCCTCCCTCCCTCCCTCCCTCCCTCCCTCCCTCCCTCCCTCCCTCCCTCTATTTCTTTACCACATGGAGACTGCCTCCAGGCAGGAAACGTACACTCCACTCTCATGTGGTGAACCAATAACTGTATAGGTGCTGTAAAGGCCAGGAACCACTCGTACACACTACACACACATGCTCACAATAGAAACACCCAGCAAAGAAAGAGGGACCGGGGCCAAGCTTCCTGCTATCCAGGACCTCTATGTCAGGCGGTGTCAGAGGAAGGCCCTAAAAATTGTCAAAGACTCCAGCCACCCTAGTCATAGACTGCTTCCTCTGCTACCGCACGGCAAGCGGTGCCGGAGCGCCAAGTCTAGGTCCAAGAGGCATGTTGACATAATCAATATCACAGCATGGATACACATGTACATAGAGACACAGAGGCACAGGTACATAGAGACACCGAGGCACAGGTACTTAGAGACATAGAGACACTAAGACACAGGTACATAGAGACACAGAGACACTGAGACACAGGTACATAGAGACATAGAGACACTAAGACACAGGTACATAGAGACACAGGTACATAGAGACACAGGTACATAGAGACACAGGTACATAGAGACATAGAGACACTGAGACACAGGTACATAGAGACACAGAAACACTGATACACAGGTACATAGAGACACAGGGACACTGAGGCACAGGTACATAGAGACACCGAGGCACAGGTACATAGAGACACAGAGACACTAAGACACAGGTACATAGAGACACAGAGACACTAAGACACAGGTACATAGAGACACAGAGGCACTGAGACACAGGTACATAGAGACACAGGTACATAGAGACACAGGTACATAGAGACACAGGTACATAGAGACACAGAGACACTGAGACACAGGTACATAGAGACACAGGGACACTGAGGCACAGGTACATAGAGACACAGAGACACTGAGACACAGGTACACAGAGACACAGAGACACTGAGACACAGGTACATAGAGACACAGAGACACTGAGATACAGGTACACAGAGACACAGAGACACTGAGACACAGGTACACAGAGACACAGGTACATAGAGATACAGAGACACTGAGACACAGGTACATAGAGACACAGAGACACTGAGACACAGGTACACAGAGACACAGAGACATTGAGACACAGGTACACAGGTACATAGAGACACAGAGATGCAGGTACATAGAGACACAGAGACACTAAGACACAGGTACATAGAGACACAGAGACGCAGGTACATAGAGACACAGAGACACAGGTATATAGAGATACAGAGACACTGAAACACAGAGACACAGGTACATAGAGACACAGAGACACAGAGACACAGGTACATAGAGACACTGAGACACAGGTACATAGAGACACAGAGACACAAGTAAATAGAGAAACAGAAACACAATTACACAGATACACAGGTACATAGAGACACTGAGACACAGGTACATAGAGACACTGAGACACAGGTACATAGAGACACAGAGACACAAGTAAATAGAGAAACAGAAACACAATTACACAGATACACAGGTACATAGAGACACTGAGACACAGGTACATAGAGACACTGAGACACAGGTACATAGAGACACTGAGACACAGGTACATAGAGATACAGAGACACTAAGACAGAGGTACATAGAGACACAGATACACTGATACACAGGTACATAGAGACACAGAGACACTAAGACACAGGTACATAGAGACACAGACACAGGTACATAGAGACACAGACACAGGTACATAGAGACACAGATACACTGATACACAGGTACATAGAGACACCAAGACACAGGTACATAGAAACACAGACACAGGTACATAGAGACACAGACACAGGTACATAGAGACACAGACACAGGTACATAGAGACACAGAGGCACTAAGACACAGGTATATAGAGGAGAAGTCGATTAATGGCCGATTAATTAGGGACGATTTCAAGTTTTCATAACAATCGGAAATCTGTATTTTTGGACACCGATTTGGCAGTTTTTTTTTTTACACCTTTATTTAACGAGGCAAGTCAGTTAAGAACACATTCTTGTTTTCAATGAAGGCCAAGGAACGATGGGGTTAACTGCCTTGTTCAGGGGCAGAACAACATATTTTTACCTTGTCAGCTTGGGGATTCGTTTTTGCAACCTTCCGTTTACTAGTCCAACGCTCTAACCACCTGCCTTACATTGCACTCCACGAGGAGCCTGCATGGCAGGCTGACTACCTGTTACACGAGGGCAGCAAGAAGCCAAGGTAAGTTGCTAGCTAGCATTAAACTTATCTTATAAAAAACAATCAATCTTAACATAATCACTAGTTAACTACACATGTTGGGGAATAATCAGAATTAGTTGGTAACATAGGTAAGATGTTTTATATTCATCATATGTTTGTAAGTTACTTGTCATCAGAATGTTATTTTTGTATAATACTGTGGCGGGGTTGCAGTCATCTGTTCTCTGTCAGGACTAAGTTACTTGGGCCGCAGAGAGGGGAGAGGTCAAGCGTGGATCTCTTGGCTCCACAATGTCTGTGTGCCAGTCAATGTGTCTCTGTGATCTTGTCAAGGAGGGGTGGATTTGATATATGCCTGTTGATGTGAGGATTTGTTTTATGGTTCTGAGTTTGGGAAAATAACATAGTTTAGGAGACAAAGCTGAACGATAAATTATGGCCAATGCTGTCTGGCTATGTGTGTCTTTGCTATAAAGGATCTCAGTTGCAATGTGTAAGGGACTCTCAGAGAATTCATTGATAGACACTGAATTGATCAGAGAGTCACAGGGTTGTGATGGAGCTCATATAATTAAAGATGGACTTTATGATAACTCTGACTTGTGTGTGGTTTGCTCACATGATTTGGTAAATACAGGACATTTCCACGACACACATGGTTGATATTATTAGTTTATCTAGTGTGTCCTGCGCTGCATATAATCGATGCGGTTCCTGTTAATTTCACATTGATTCACAGAATACTTCGCCAAACGGGTGATGATTTAGCACTGTCGTTGCACCAAACCTAACCATAAACATCAATGCCTTTCTTTAAAATCAATAAACAAGTATATATTTTTAAACCTGCATATTTAGTTAATATTGCCTGCTAACATGAATTTCTTATAATTAGGGAAATTGTGTCACTTCTCTTACGTTCCGTGCAAGCAGTCAGGGTATATGCAGCAGTTTGGGCCGCCTGGCTCATTGCGAACTGGGTGAAGTCCATTTATTCCTTACCAAAACCGCAATTAATATGCCAGAATTGTACATAATTATGACATAACATTGAAGGTTGTGCAATGTAACAGCAATATTTAGACTTAGGGATGCCACCCGTTAGATAAAATATGGAACGGTTCAGTATTTCACTGAAAGAAAAAAGGTTTTGTTTTCTAAATGATAGTTTCTGGAATCAACCATATCAATGATCAAAGGCTTGTACTTCTGTGTGTTATTATGTTATAATTAAGTATATGATTTGATATTTGATAGAGCAGTCTGACTGAGCAGTGGTAGGCAGCAGCAGGCTCATAAGCATTCATTCAAACATCACTTTCATGCGTTTGCCAGCAGCTCCTCGCCGTGCTTCGAGCATTGAGACGTTTATGAATTCAAGCCTATCAACTCCCGAAATTAGGCTGGTGTAACCGATGTGAAATGGCAAGCTAGTTAGCGGGGTGCGCGCTAATAGCGTTTCAAATCGGTGACCTCACTCGGTCTGAGACTTGGAGTAGTTGTTCCCCTTGCTCTGCATTACCATACGTTCCTGTTGTTACCATACGTCCCTGTTGTTACCATACGTCCCTGTTGTTACCATACGTCCCTGTTGTTACCATACGTCCCTGTTGTTACCATACGGCCCTGTTGTTACCATACATCCCTGTTGTTACCATACGTCCCTGTTACTACCATACGTCCCTGTTACTACCATACGTCCCTGTTGTTATCATACTTCCCTGTTGTTACCATACATCCCTGTTACTACCATACGTCCCTGTTGTTACCATACGTCCCTGTTGTTACCATACGTCCCTGTTGTTACCATACGTCCCTGTTACTACCATACGTCCCTGTTGTTACCATACGTCCCTGTTACTACCATACGTCCCTGTTACTACCATACGTCCCTGTTGTTACCATACGTCCCTGTTGTTACCATACGTCCCTGTTACTACCATACGTCCCTGTTACTACCATACGTCCCTGTTACTACCATACGTCCCTGTTGTTACCATACGTCCCTGTTGTTACCATATGTCCCTGTTACTACCATACGTCCCTGTTACTACCATACGTCCCTGCTACTACCATTGGTCCCTGTTGTTACCATACGTCCCTGTTGTTACCATACCTCCCTGTTACTACCATACGTCCCTGTTGTTACCATACATCCCTGTTACTACCATACGTCCCTGTTACTACCATACGTCCCTGTTACTACCATACGTCCCTGTTACTACCATGCGTCCCTGTTGTTACCATACGTCCCTGTTACTACCATACGTCCCTGTTGTTACCATACATCCCTGTTGTTACCATACGTCCCTGTTGTTACCATACGTCCCTGTTGTTACCATACGTCCCTGTTGTTACCATACGTCCCTGTTGTTACCATACGTCCATGTTGTTACCATACGTCCCTGTTGTTACCATACGTCCATGTTGTTACCATACGTCCATGTTGTTACCATACGTCCCTGTTGTTACCATGCGTCCATGTTGTTACCATACGTCCCTGTTGTTACCATACGTCCCTGTTGTTACCATACGTCCCTGTTGTTACCATACGTCCATGTTGTTACCATACGTCCCTGTTACTACCATACGTCCCTGTTACTACCATTTGTCCCTGTTGTTACCATACATCCCTGTTACTACCATACGTCCCTGTTGTTACCATACGTCCCTGTTGTTACCATACATCCCTGTTACTACCATACGTCCCTGTTGTTACCATACGTCCCTGTTGTTACCATATGTCCCTGTTACTACCATACGTCCCTGTTGTTACCATACGTCCCTGTTACTACCATACGTCCCTGTTACTACCATACGTCCCTGTTGTTACCATACGTCCCTGTTGTTACCATACATCCCTGTTACTACCATACGTCCCTGTTACTACCATACGTCCCTGTTACTACCATACGTCCCTGTTGTTACCATACATCCCTGTTACTACCATACGTCCATGTTGTTACCATACGTCCCTGTTGTTACCATACGTCCCTGTTGTTACCATACGTCCCTGTTACTACCATACATCCCTGTTGTTACCATACGTCCCTGTTACTACCATACGTCCCTGTTGTTACCATACGTCCCTGTTACTACCATACGTCCCTGTTACTACCATACGTCCCTGTTAGTACCATACGTCCCTGTTGTTACCATACGTCCCTGTTGTTACCATACGTCCCTGTTACTACCATACGTCCCTGTTGTTACCATACGTCCCTGTTACTACCATACGTCCCTGTTGTTACCATACATCCCTGTTGTTACCATACATCCCTGTTGTTACCATACATCCCTGTTATTACCATACATCCCTGTTGTTACCATACGTCCATGTTGTTACCATACGTCCCTGTTGTTACCATACGTCCATGTTGTTACCATACGTCCCTGTTGTTACCATACGTCCATGTTGTTACCATACGTCCCTGTTGTTATCATACGTCCCTGTTGTTATCATACGTCCATGTTGTTACCATACGTCCCTGTTGTTACCATACGTCCCTGTTGTTACCATACGTCCCTGTTGTTACCATACGTCCATGTTGTTACCATACGTCCCTGTTGTTACCATACGTCCCTGTTGTTACCATACGTCCCTGTTGTTACCATACGTCCCTGTTGTTACCATACGTCCCTGTTGTTACCATACATCCCTGTTGTTACCATACGTCCATGTTGTTACCATACATCCCTGTTGTTACCATACATCCCTGTTGTTACCATACATCCCTGTTGCTACAGTACCAGTCAAAAGTTTGGACTCACCTACTTATTTTTTGTACTTCTTTCTACATTGTAGAATAATAGTGAAGATATCAAAACTATGAAATAACACCTATGGAATCATGTAGTAACCAAAATAGTGTTAAACAAATCAAAATATATTTCATATTTTATATTCTTCAAAGTAGTCACCCTTTATCTTGATGATAGCTTTGCAAACTCTTGGCATTCTCTCAACCAGCTTTATGAGCTAGTCACCTTCGTCACAGACCTAATTACACGTTTATATGGTGGCAACACACATTATAAAACACGAAAAGACCTGGTTCAAAAGCCATCCATAGTAATAAACTACGGCAGGAAAACATGATCTACATGTAAAGGAATAGTGAGGCAGCATACACACCCCTTCAGAAGAAAGTACTCATTAGAATGGGCCACGTAACCATAGACACAGACACCACTCTTTCCTTCCACCTGCAGTTCAGTTTGATTGTCTTTTATCAAATGAACATATGGATTGATACTGTAGAGGTGCACTGTTAGTGTCTACATTAACACACATGCTAAAAGTTATCAAGATGCAACATACATGCACAGACCATTGCCTACAAGAAGATAGGGAAGACATACTGTATATATGCACTGTGCACTGTAAATTAACATCTGTTATCTGACTCACTGTTATCTGACTCACTGTTATCTGACTCACTGTTATCTGACTCACTGTTATCTGATGGGAGAAGTCAATGAAACCATGATTATCTGACTCACTGTTATCTGACTCACTGTTATCTGACTCACTGTTGTCTGATTCCCTGTTATCTGACTCACTGTTATCTGACTCACTGTTATCTGACTCACTGTTATCTGACTCACTGTTATCTGTTGGGAGAAGTCAATGAAACAGTGATAAACAGAAGAGAGATGCTTCATACCATACAATCTGTCTTGTTTTAATAACATACATATCAGTAGCATAAGATGCACAGGTCAGTGATTGTAATGATGGGGGAATGACTGAAACACATCCAAACAGTTGTAGCACACTTGGATAATTACTCAAATCCCAATCAGATCAGTTATCCCATTGGCTGAAGATGGTTTGATATGAGACACACAGCTGTGTTGACTTCCCATGCTATCTGTTTCAGTTGTCAATAGCCTTGGTTAAGTGTCTTGCTTAGGGCACGGCAGCACTTAGCCCGTCTGGACTTGAGACTTACACTGTCAATTGGCCACAATTCCATTTCAATTCTCTGACCATTACATAAATGCAGTGACCTGTCATCTTCCTCTGCGATTTATTTGCATTTCTTCTATGTCTTATATCTTGCTCTATTTTCAAACCATTTGAGACTCAAAATGTAGTCACTTGTTCATAATTTCATTTCTCAATTCTCAGACCATTACAGCAATACCATTTGTCCTCTCAGCACTCCTCTTCATACAGTAACATCTGACCTCTCACGTTCATATTCTTCCCTGTGAAACTATTTCAATTTCCATGTCTTACATCTCATACTATTTAAACTCAATTTCATCTCAATTCTCAGATCATTACAGAAATATAGTTTCCCTTTCAGTTCTTGCGTTCTTACTATTCTATGAATCTATTTACATGAATTGTCTATATTAGTCCAGGCAATATGTGAGATTTTAAACTTGCTCTCTTTTATCCTTTTGACACACAAACAGTCCCGTAACAAGCAGTACTAATCATTTTCTCCTGCTGAACTTCAGATACTGTGTAAGGGCAGCAGGGACTTCTATAAATATCAAGAACAGACATGAATATTAAAACAGGAACTCCCCCCCCCCTCCATCCCCCTCTACATATCTCTTCATGTCTCCATCTCTCTCGCTCTCTTTATCCCTCTCCCCCTCCCTCCCTCCCCTCCATCCCCCTCTACATATCTCTCTTCATCTCTCCATCTCTCTCGCTCTCTTTATCCCTCTCCCCCTCCCTCCCCCCCTCCATCCCCCTCTACATATCTCTCTTCATCTCTCCATCTCTCACGTTCTCTTTACCCCCTCCCTCCCCCTCCCTCCCTGACCAGCCAACTAGCTCCACTGCACTCCAGTCAACCTACTTAAAATAGTGGTGCGTCCTCGAAACACGAAGTCTGTTAAGAGATACTGCAAGTAGATGAAAGCAGGGCATGATGGTGTGGATCCTTCAGCTCATCAAACTGGAGGTGTATCACGACACAGAGACACCAGCTCTGAGGAAGAACAAGCCAGCCGCCCCCTGTATGTCTGACACCTTCTACTTGTACTGTAATTAGAATTGCCTTCTAATTAACGACTCCTCCACATGCTCCACATTCAGTCAATAGGAATGTACAGTATACATGACATAATCTATCTTCCCTTGTTCAGACTCCTGCAGTAGACTGTGATGACACATCCTCAAGAAACACTACTGCGTTTAGCGGTTAGCTGGTTTTTACCACCTCTTTGGTAACACGATCAAGATCGATTAGAATCATGTTTTTCCATTCTAGAGTGGTGTTTCTGAGTCAATTCCAAAGCCTGGTCACATATCACATCCTGTGGGATCTCAGATATCCACTTTGACCACAAGAACAAAACACCATTTTATTACTATATCAGTGTACTACAGCTGTTGTTAGTTTAAACCAAATGTTTGTTATGACATAAGAGACCATTCCAAAAGTAATTTGAATTTGAACTAGTCGTACATCCAATTAACAGATTTAATAGCATCTTCTACAGAGCCAAACCGTTTTACTCAAAATCTCAAAAGCATAATATGGAAATACTGTGAGGAAAACTCTGTTTCCAAAGAATTTCCACACACTGCTTAATTTATTCTCTCTCTATAAATGGCAAACAAAAATGTTTTCTCTAACAGAAAAGCTCTGTCTGTCTAGGAAGCAACAGATTCAGTTTGATCAAATTGCAGAAAGACAGCAAGCACTCTAAAATACTTGACATGTATAATAAAAGAAAGATAATTTAAGCTGATAAAATCTGTGGCTGGACTAGCCGACACCTGAGAATGAAAAGATGATGAAGACATACGATGAAGACATATGATGAAAACATGATGAAGACACATAAGGAAGACATGATGAAGACATGATGAAGACATGATGAAGACATATGATGAAGACATATAATGAAGACATGATGAAGACATAATGAAGACATGATGAAGACATAATGAAGACATGATGAAGATTTATGATGAAGACATATAAGGAAGACATGATGAAGACTATGATGAAGACTATGATGAAGACATATAATGAAGACATGATGAAGACATGATGAAGACATGATGAAGACATATGATGAAGACATATAATGAAGACATGATGAAGACATAATGAAGACATGATGAAGACATAATGAAGACATGATGAAGATTTATGATGAAGACATATAATGAAGACATGATGAAGACTATGATGAAGACTATGATGAAGACATATAATGAAGACATGATGAAGACATAATGAAGACATGATGAAGACATAATGAAGACATGATGAAGACATAATGAAGACATGATGAAGACATAATGAAGACATGATGAAGACATAATGAAGACATGATGAAGACATATGATGAAGACATATAATGAAGACATGATGAAGACATAATGAAGACATGATGAAGACATAATGAAGACATGATGAAGACATAATGAAGACATGATGAAGACATAATGAAGACATGATGAAGACATATGATGAAGACATATAATGAAGACATGATGAAGACATAATGAAGACATGATGAAGACATAATGAAGACATGATGAAGACATAATGAAGACATGATGAAGACATATAATGAAGACATGATGAAGACATAATGAAGACATGATGAAGACATATAATGAAGACATGATGAAGACATATAATGAAGACATGATGAAGACATAATGAAGACATGATGAAGACATATAATGAAGACATGATGAAGACACATAATGAAGACATGATGAAGACATATAATGAAGACATGATGAAGACATATAATGAAGACATGATGAAGACATATGATGAAGACATAATGAAGACATGATGAAGACAAGATGAAGGCATATGATGAAGACATATAATGAAGACAAAAAATGAAGACATGAGGAAGACACAATGAAGACATAAAGATGAAGACATAATGATGAAGACATATGATGAAGACATGATGAAGACATAATGAAGACATGATGAAGACATATGATGAAGACATATGATGAAGACATACAGTGCCTTGCGAAAGTATTCAGCCCCCTTGAACTTTGCGACCTTTTGCCACATTTCAGGCTTCAAACATAAAGATATAAAACTGTATTTTTTTGTGAAGAATCAACAACAAGTGGGACACAATCATGAAGTGGAACGACATTTATTGGATATTTCAAACTTGTTTAACAAATAAAAAACTGAAAAATTGGGCGTGCAAAATTATTCAGCCCCTTTACTTTCAGTGCAGCAAACTCTCTCCAGAAGTTCAGTGAGGATCTCTGAATGATCCAATGTTGACCTAAATGACTAATGATGATAAATACAATCCACCTGTGTGTAATCAAGTCTCCGTATAAATGCACCTGCACTGTGATAGTCTCAGAGGTCCGTTAAAAGCGCAGAGAGCATCATGAAGAACAAGGAACACACCAGGCAGGTCCGAGATACTGTTGTGAAGAAGTTTAAAGCCGGATTTGGATACAAAAAGATTTCCCAAGCTTTAAACATCCCAAGGAGCACTGTGCAAGCGATAATATTGAAATGGAAGGAGTATCAGACCACTGCAAATCTACCAAGACCTGGCCGTCCCTCTAAACTTTCAGCTCATACAAGGAGAAGACTGATCAAAGATGCAGCCAAGAGGCCCATGATCACTCTGGATGAACTGCAGAGATCTACAGCTGAGGTGGGAGACTCTGTCCATAGGACAACAATCAGTCGTATATTGCACAAATCTGGCCTTTATGGAAGAGTGGCAAGAAGAAAGCCATTTCTTAAAGATATCCATAAAAAGTGTTGTTTAAAGTTTGCCACAAGCCACCTGGGAGACACACCAAACATGTGGAAGAAGGTGCTCTGGTCAGATGAAACCAAAATTGAACTTTTTGGCAACAATGCAAAACGTTGGCGTAAAAGCAACACAGCTGAACACACCATCCCCACTGTCAAACATGGTGGTGGCAGCATCATGGTTTGGGCCTGCTTTTCTTCAGCAGGGACAGGGAAGATGGTTAAAATTGATGGGAAGATGGATGGAGCCAAATACAGGACCATTCTGGAAGAAAACCTGATGGAGTCTGCAAAAGACCTGAGACTGGGACGGAGATTTGTCTTCCAACAAGACAATGATCCAAAACATAAAGCAAAATCTACAATGGAATGGTTCAAAAAGAAACATATCCAGGTGTTAGAATGGCCAAGTCAAAGTCCAGACCTGAATCCAATCGAGAATCTGTAGAAAGAACTGAAAACTGCTGTTCACAAATGCTCTCCATCCAACCTCACTGAGCTCGAGCTGTTTTGCAAGGAGGAATGGGAAAAAATGTCAGTCTCTCGATGTGCAAAACTGATAGAGACATACCCCAAGCGACTTACAGCTGTAATCGCAGCAAAAGGTGGCGCTACAAAGTATTAACTTAAGGGGGCTGAATAATTTTGCACGCCCAATTTTTCAGTTTTTGATTTGTTAAAAAAGTTTGAAATATTCAATAAATGTCGTTCCACTTCATGATTGTGTCCCACTTGTTGTTGATTCTTCACAAAAAAATACAGTTTTATATCTTTATGTTTGAAGCCTGAAATGTGGCAAAAGGTCGCAAAGTTCAAGGGGGCCGAATACTTTCGCAAGGCACTGTAATGGTGAAGACATATGATGAAGACATATGATGAAGACATGATGAAGACATATGATGAAGACATAATGATGAAGACATATGATGAAGACATGATGAAGACATAATGATGAAGACATATGATGAAGACATATGATGAAGACATAATAATGAAGACATATGATGAAGACATGATGAAGACATAAAGATGAAGATATGATGAAGACATGTGATGAAGACATGTGATGAAGACATGTGATGAAGACATATGATGACGACATATACATTCCGATTAGAAGAGCTTGACTAGTGTTTGTGCAGACTGAGTGCACTCTGAAGTTGAGCTGTGGCAACAAAGTATTTTCTAAGACAACAACAACAAAAAATCCATACTGTGGAGTATGGAAGAAGTTTCCCGCAGACACCGATATACCGTCAGTTTTGCGGGTTCACCCTAAAGGTCACGATAGAGGGCAAGATAGAGGGCAAGCTCTAAGTTAATCAGTGCCTAAGGGCAACTTCTACCCACAGCAGTAGGTTTGCACTTGGCACACATACACTTCAGGGACCTCTATGGCCTCGGGTGAGGAAGTCAGGACAGGGATCACACTGCACTCAAAACAAATCCAGCAGGATGACAACCATTATGAACAGATCTCTCTCTCTCTCTCCCTCCCTCCCTCCCTCTCTCTCTCTCCATTCTCCCCTCCCTCCCTCCCTCCCTCCCTCCCTCCCTCCCTCCCTCCCTCCCTCCCTCCCTCCCTCCCTCCCTCCCTCCCTCCCTCCCTCCCTCCCTCCCTCTCCCATTTCTCCCTCTCTACATCCCACCCTCCCTCTCCCATTTCTCCCCTCCCTCTCCAATCTCTCCCCTCCCTCCCTCTTCCAGCCACACCTCCATAGGGGAAAGAACATATGAGACAACACTCGTGCCAACACTTACAGTAGGCCAAGCTGTATGCTTCTGAATCTGAACCACCAGCACTTACAGCATCCCTAAGGAACCCCATGCACCATCCATTTCCCCGACAGAGATAGTACAGAAACCACAGAGAGAATAGAGAGCATGTTATCACTTCCAGCCCACCAGGCATAGTAACCACACAAAAATGTACCACACACACATTAAAGACTAATTGCTTTTTGACTTAGAGTTGGCAATTGTTGAGCGGACCGGCACTGTGTTGATCTGATTTTAGATGTAGTCATCGTCCATAGACGCTTTAGGCCACCTTGATAATTTAATAAAATGCTGAGGAAGCGCCTATCAAACCGGCTGTCATTGGTTAATAGGCATTCCACAATGAAGACAATCAATCATTTACACTTCTAGATAGTACAGTATGTACCAAGTACCATTACAATGCCTGGGGTGACAACATAATAAACAGACAGCCAAGCAGACAGGCAGACAGGCAGAGAGACAGACAGTCAGCAGACAAGCAGCAGACAAGCAGCAGACAGGCAGAAAGCAGACAGACTTACAGGCAGCAGACAGGCGGCAGACAGGCAGAAAGGCAGACAGACATCAGACAGGCAGACAGCAGACAGGCAGACAGCAGACAGGCAGACAGGCAGGCAGACAGGCAGACAGACATCAGACAGGCAGACAGCAGACAGGCAGACAGCAGACAGGCAGGCAGACAGGCAGACAGCAAACAGGCAGGCAAAAAGACAGCAGACAGACAGGCAGTAGAAGTACTCCAACCAAGTGTCCAAATCACTAAGAACGTAAACACACATGCACACAGTTGTGAAGAAGAGGCGCAACAGCACTTCTTCCTCCTCCGGAGGTTGAAACAGTTTGGAATCGGACCTCAAATCCTCAAAAAGGTCTGCAGTTTAACCAATGAGAGCATCTTGACTGGCTGCATCACTGCTGCCCTCGAGCGCACGGCGCTACAGAGGGTTGTGCGGACTGCCCTGTATATAACTGGGGCCAAGCTCTATATCAGCATGACCTGGAAAATCCACCCAAGCCATAGACTATTCTCTCTGCCACCGCACAGCAGGCGGTGCCGGTGAATTAAGTCTGACACCAACAGGCTCCTGAACAGCTTCTATCCCCATGCCATAATACTCCTAAATAACTAACTAAAGAGCTAACAATATGGCTACAAGGACTGAGTTGACCTGTGTATTTCATTATTATTTTTACACTGCCTCTATGCACACTCACAGGGCCCTACACACTACACACACTGATACTCCAAAACACACGAACACTCACTGCATCATCTGCTCACTCACACAAATGCACATACATTTATACTGACACTACACACACTCACATACAAACTGCTGCTACTCTGTTTATACTCTCACATACAAACTGCTGCTACTCTGTTAATACTCTCACATACAAACTGCTGCTACTCTGTTAATACTCTCACATACAAACTGCTGCTACTCTGTTTATACTCTCACATACAAACTGCTGCTACTCTGTTAATACTCTCATATACAAACTGCTGCTACTCTGTTAATACTCTCATATACAAACTGCTGCTACTCTGTTTATACTCTCACATACAAACTGCTGCTACTCTGTTTATAGACTCACATACAAACTGCTGCTACTCTGTTTATACACTCACATTCAAACTGCTGCTACTCTGTTTATACTCTCACATACAAACTGCTGCTACTCTGTTTATACACTCACATACAAACTGCTGCTACTCTGTTTATACACTCACATACAAACTGTTGCTACTCTGTTAATACACTACTCTGTTTATACACTCACATACAAACTGCTGCTACTCTGTTTATACTCTCACATACAAACTGCTGCTACTCTGTTTATACTCTCACATACAAACTGCTGCTACTCTGTTTATACTCACATACAAACTGCTGCTACTCTGTTTATACACTCACATACAAACTGCTGCTACTCTGTTTATACTCTCACATACAAACTGCTGCTACTCTGTTTATACACTCACATACAAACTGTTGCTACTCTGTTAATACACTACTCTGTTTATACACTCACATACAAACTGCTGCTACTCTGTTTATACTCTCACATACAAACTGCTGCTACTCTGTTAATACTCTCACATACAAACTGCTGCTACTCTGTTTATACTCTCACATACAAACTGCTGCTACTCTGTTAATACTCTCACATACAAACTGTTGCTACTCTGTTAATACTCTCACATACAAACTGCTGCTACTCTGTTTATACTCTCACATACAAACTGTTGCTACTCTGTTTATACACTACTCTGTTTATACACTCACATACAAACTGCTGCTACTCTGTTTATACTCTCACATACAAACTGCTGCTACTCTGTTAATACTCTCACATACAAACTGCTGCTACTCTGTTTATACTCTCACATACAAACTGTTGCTACTCTGTTAATACACTACTCTGTTTATACTCTCACATACAAACTGCTGCTACTCTGTTTATACTCTCACATACAAACTGCTGCTACTCTGTTAATACTCTCACATACAAACTGCTGCTACTCTGTTTATACTCTCACATACAAACTGCTGCTACTCTGTTAATACTCTCACATACAAACTGTTGCTACTCTGTTAATACTCTCACATACAAACTGCTGCTACTCTGTTTATACTCTCACATACAAACTGTTGCTACTCTGTTTATACTCTCACATACAAACTGCTGCTACTCTGTTAATACTCTCACATACAAACTGTTGCTACTCTGTTAATACTCTCACATACAAACTGCTGCTACTCTGTTAATACTCTCACATACAAACTGCTGCTACTCTGTTTATAGACTCACATACAAACTGTTGCTACTCTGTTTATACACTCACATACAAACTGTTGCTACTCTGTTTATACACTCACATACAAACTGCTGCTACTGTGTTATCATTTATGCTGATGCATAGTCACCTTACCCCTATATATATCTACATCTATCGATCCAGTATCCCTGCACATTGTAAATATGGTAGTGGAACTGACACTGTATATAGTGTGCTTCCTTACTTTATCGTATTCTTCTTATTTCAGATGTTTAACTCTTGTGTGTTTTTGTTCTACCTTGCTATTTTTAGTATTACATTGTTATTGATTACTGCATTGCTGGGGTTAGAGCTTGCAAGAAAGACATTTCTGTACTTGTGACATTAAAACTTGAAACCATATCCACTGACTGCACCATTGAACTAAATCCAATAATTTGGAGGCGTTGGTGTTGCCCAAGGCAAGAGTATGTGGAGACCCCTTCAAATTAGTGGTTTTGGCTATTTCAGAAACAGATGTTGCTGACAGGTGTATAAAATCAAGCACACACACATGCAAACATTGACAGTAGAATGGCCAAGCTCACAGAACGGGACCGACGAATGCTGAATGCCAGGATAACACTACCTGCCCCAAATGCATAGTGCCAAATGTAAAGTTTGGTGGAGGAGGAATAATGGTCTGGGGCTGTTTTTCATGTCCCCTTAGTTCCAGTGAAGGGAAATGTTAACGCTACATCATATCCATGACATTCTAGATGATTCTGTGCTTCCAAATTTATGGCAACAGTTTGGGAAAGGCCCTTTCCTGTTTCAGCATGACAATGCCCCTGTGCACAAAGACAGGTCCATACAGAAATGGTTTGTCGAGATCAGGGTGGAAGAACTTGACTGGCCTGCACAGTGCCCTGACCTGAACCCAATCAAACACCTTTGGGATGAATTGGAACGCCGACTGCAAGCCAGGCCTAATCGCCCAAAATCAGTACCTGTCCTCACTAATGTGGCTGAATGGAAGCAATGTTCCAACATCTAGTGGAAAGCCTTCCCAGAAAAGTGGAGGCTGTTATAGCAGCAAAGAGGGAGACCAACTCCATATTAATGCCCATGATTTTGGAGTGAGATGTTTGATGAGCAGGTTTCCACATACTTTGGGTCATATAGTGTACTTCTATAAATGAATCAATCACAGAGGCTCAACAGATTAATATGGTGCTGAGACTGAGGCTGGTGCTGGTGTTGAGACTAATGCTATATTTTAATCTGGTGCTGAGACTAATGCTATATTTTAATCTGGTGCTGAGACTAAGGCTGTAGTTTAATATGGTGCTGAGACTAATGCTGTAGTTTAATCTGGTGCTGAGACTAATGCTGTAGTTTAATCTGGTACTGAGAGTAAGGCTGTAGTTTAATCTGGTGCTGAGACTAATGCTGTAGTTTAATCTGGTGCTGAGACTAATGCTGTAGTTTAATCTGGTGCTGAGACTAATACTGTAGTTTAATCTGGTGCTGAGACTAATGCTGTAGTTTAATCTGGTGCTGAGAGTAAGGCTGTAGTTTAATCTGGTGCTGAGACTAATGCTGTAGTTTAATCTGGTGCTGAGACTAATACTGTAGTTTAATCTGGTGCTGAGACTAATGCTGTAGTTTAATCTGGTGCTGAGAGTAAGGCTGTAGTTTAATCTGGTACTGAGAGTAAGGCTGTAGTTTAATCTGGTGCTGAGACTAATACTGTAGTTTAATCTGGTGCTGAGACTAATGCTGTAGTTTAATCTGGTGCTGAGAGTAAGACTGTAGTTTAATATGGTGCTGAGACTAATACTGTAGTTTAATCTGGTGCTGAGACTAATGCTGTAGTTTAATCTGGTGCTGAGAGTAAGGCTGTAGTTTAATCAGGTGCTGAGAGTAAGGCTGTAGTTTAATCGGGTTCTGAGAGTAAGACTGTAGTTTAATATGGTGCTGAGACTAATACTGTAGTTTAATCTGGTGCTGAGACTAATGCTGTAGTTTAATCTGGTGCTGAGAGTAAGGCTGTAGTTTAATATCGTGCTGAGAGTAAGGCTGTAGTTTAATCTGGTGCTGAGAGTAAGGCTGTAGTTTAATATGGTGCTGAGACTAATACTGTAGTTTAATCTGGTGCTGAGACTAATGCTGTAGTTTAATCTGGTGCTGAGAGTAAGGCTGTAGTTTAATATCGTGCTGAGAGTAAGGCTGTAGTTTAATATGGTGCTGAGACTACGGCTGTAGTTTAATCTGATGCTGAGAGTAAGGCTGTAGTTTAATATCGTGCTGAGACTAATGCTGTAGTTTAATCTGGTGCTGAGAGTAAGGCTGTAGTTTAATATGGTGCTGAGACTAATGCTGTAGTTTAATCTGGTGCTGAGAGTAATACTGTAGTTTAATCTGGTGCTGAGACTAATGCTGTAGTTTAATCTGGTGCTGAGAGTAAGGCTGTAGTTTAATCTGGTGCTGAGACTAATGCTATATTTTAATCTGGTGCTGAGACTAATGCTGTAGTTTAATCTGGTACTGAGAGTAAGGCTGTAGTTTAATATGGTGCTGAGACTAATACTGTAGTTTAATCTGGTGCTGAGACTAATGCTGTAGTTTAATATGGTGCTGAGACTAATACTGTAGTTTAATCTGGTGCTGAGACTAATGCTGTAGTTTAATCTGGTGCTGAGAGTAAGGCTGTAGTTTAATCTGGTGCTGAGACTAATACTGTAGTTTAATCTGGTGCTGAGAGTAAGGCTGTAGTTTAATCTGGTGCTGAGACTACGGCTGTAGTTTAATCTGGTGCTGAGACTAATGCTGTAGTTTAATCTGGTGCTGAGACTAATGCTGTAGTTTAATATGGTGCTGAGACTAATACTGTAGTTTAATCTGGTGCTGAGACTAATGCTGTAGTTTAATCTGGTGCTGAGAGTAAGGCTGTAGTTTAATATGGTGCTGAGACTAATACTGTAGTTTAATCTGGTGCTGAGACTAATGCTGTAGTTTAATCTGGTGCTGAGAGTAAGGCTGTAGTTTAATACGGTGCTGAGAGTAAGGCTGTAGTTTAATCTGGTGCTGAGACTAATACTGTAGTTTAATCTGGTACTGAGACTAATACTGTAGTTTAATCTGGTGCTGAGAGTAAGGCTGTAGTTTAATCTGGTGCTGAGAGTAAGGCTGTAGTTTAATCTGGTGCTGAGACTATAGATGCATTACAAATGACACACTACCCACAGATGTAAATTAATTGAAAATGACATGGAAACAACATTGATTCAAGCAGTGTGTGTTCCCTTTACAGTTGCTTTTGACCATGGCCCATAGTATAGGCCAGGGATTATTTTATTTGTAACCTTTATTTAACTAGGCAAGTCAGTTAAGGACAAATTCTTATTTACAATGATAGTCTACTATCAGCGAGATAACTGCCTTGTTCAGGGGAAGGATGACAGATTTTTACCTTGTCAGCTCATGGATTCGATCCAGCAACCTTTCGGTTACTGGCCCAACACTCTAACCTTGGGGCGGCTACCTGCCGCCCCAGGGATAGAAGAACAACAAGCTGTGTGTGTTAATCAACCTCCCGTAAGAGGCCGGAGTCACAGGACACATGCCATGCCATGCTAGCATGATGCTGGAACTGTGTCCCGAATGGCACCCTATTCCTCACATAGCGCACTACTTTTGACCTGGGCCCTGGTCAAAAGTAGTGCACTATATAGGGAATAGGGTGCCATTTGGGATGCATCCTGGGACTTACTGGGCGTTGGTAGAGTCCATACTGTACTCTTCCTGATACCTATAGGCACAGTAGACAGATAGGGGACAGGTTAGGTCATTAGGAGGCAGGAAGGGAGGGAAGGCGGCATGCTTTCACAGAGGACATGCAAAACAGAAAAACAGAAGCGTCTCAGAGTAGGAGTGTCGATCTAGGATAACGACCCGGAAGAACTCAATCCTAGATTAGGATCACACATTAGGATTGACAGGGATTCTCGGATAAAATTATTTGATTAGTTTGGGAACAGACGGGAGACTGAATGCAAACCACAGGAGACCAGAGGATAGCAGCAGGAAGCAAAACCTACTGGGTCGGTCTCAATGGCTTCCACGTTCAAATGACGACAAATCGGACAAATTGGACAGATTCCGTACTGTAGCAGCTTGAATGGATGTATCGGGGTGACATTGAAATCAATCAACAAACAGAGAATGAACATGTTAAGAACATGTTGAGAATCAGAGACACTGTCAAACGTGAAAACGTCAGATTCTTCTAGATCTGTATCACACTTCATACTCAGGTAGATGGTAGTTAAAGGTATAAACCTCTAGGGGTTTTCTAATATGAATCATGAGAATCGAGAATCAACCACACCATTCCTATATTTACAATGTCCTTTTGATCAAACAGTCATAAGAATAAATGAATATGGACCAATTGAATTATTATGAAGAGTGCTCTGTATGACCAGTTCACTTGTCACGTCTTGACCTTAGAGACCCTTATTTATTCTCTATGTTTGGTTAGGTCAGGGTGTGACTCGGGTGGGAGAATCTATGTTGTTTTTGCCTAGTGTGGTTCCCAATCAGAGGCAGTTGTCTATCGTTGTCTCTGATTGGGGATCATATATAAGTTGTCATTTTCCGTTTGGGTTTTGTGGGGTGTTGTTTTCCGTTTAGTATCTGTGCCTGACCGAACTGTTCGGTTTCGTATTTGTTATTTTTGTTTGAGTGATTCTTGACAATAAAGATCATGAACACTTCCCACGCTGCGCTTTGGTCCACTCTTCCTTACGATGACGAGCGTGACATCACTAAATATGATCTTCTTCAAATCCAAAGAGATAAAACCCTTTTTGGATTTGTCACTTCTTATAGTCTCACAGAATGTAGAACCTACATTGAACACCACACATTGGCTGCAACTACAGGCTGAATGATAGAAAAGCTATTTCCATATTAAAATGTTATGGGATGCATTTTCTCCATTGTTTTTGATGGTAGGCCACTCTTGTAGGCTGTTATAACTGTAACTTAAAGTGGGTAGAGCCTCAGTGTTCACAGTAAAAGTAAGCCAGAAGTCAGAAGACGTGACATTTGCTCAGTGCCCCAAAATAATTTGAGGGAACATTGGGGGGTGTCCGCTTTGTTGTTGTTTCAACTGTTAATTGACAATTTAAATCTATTTTTGGAACACATTCCTGATCGAAGCATTTCTGAGGCCAAACTCTATAGAGCTGAACCTAAATGCCTGAGCTACACTCTATTCAGCCGGAATAAGGATGACGTGCTGCACATCACAATCAGGAAGTACTCAGGACCCAAGAGAGGTCCAGTACATTTAACATTTTAGTATTATTCAGAGCGACTTACAGGAGCAATTAGGGTTAATTGCCTCGCTCAAGTGAACATTAACAGATTTTTCACCTCGTCTGCTCTGGGATTTGGGTTACTGGCCCAACGCTCTTAACCACTAGGCAACCTGCTGCCAATAACCACTCAGGTGTGAACAGGGATGGAAGACAATACGTTTTACCAACACAACTCTAAACTAGAACTCAGGACCTTCTGAGTCTCTTAAGTCCTCTGTGACTGCCAAATAAACATCTTCACACACTGTAAAACCTATCTGAACCTCTTTATTTCCACATTCTCCAACACATTATCTATTACACCAGTGATTTTCAGTGTTTTCATTCAAATATATTTGTTGTTTGCCCTGAAAATCCCAATTTTGGCATGTCCCGCATCACGGGTAGCCAACCCTGTTCCTGGAGTCCTACAGGTACTGCAGGATCCTGTTCCAACTAGGCACCGCACCTGTTATGGCTAATTTAGTGAAATCGTCAACCCTGTTACGCTTAACTGTTACTTTCATTGGCCTTTTATAGCAAATTTTCTTAATTTAACCTCTTGAGATGGGAATACATGTTTTTTATTTAGTTGAACATTACTCTTTGTGTCAGAATTTTAAAATTAGGTGAAATAGTAATTTTCGACTAAATTACACTAGCCAAAAGGCCCTCTATTCGTGGAATGACCCAGCTGAGTGATTGAGTCAGGTGTTCTTGTCCAGGAATAGAACGAAGATGTTCACCTAATCAATCAAAACAGTCCGTTTGGTTTATTAAATTGGTTCAAATCAGTTAAAATTCCAACTGAAACTGAAAGTCTGTTGATAGTCAGAGCAAGGTACAGACCATCTACTGTATCGAGGTCGAAACTATCTAAATTAAGTGAGACCAATGTCACCATGGTAACAGGGTGTTGCTGTCACCAACTCTTTTTGAGTGTCAGTCTGTTTGATGGCAGTAGTTCAGGGCTCTGAAATGAACATAAACATAATACCTGAGATGTTCTTACTGTAATTAGCGCTGTCGATTCCATATCTGCTGCTACCACATCAAACACCGTCTCTATCTCTGCCTCTGCTATCAGAGGCATCACAGAGCGATAGAAGAGCCTGAATGTTTCTGTTGTCTTGGTAATCATGCAGGTAACCTATCATAAACACTGCCACACTCTTTAGCCCCCAAGGCATGCAACGCAGGAACAAATTGATTTTCACCTCACCTTGACAGTAGTGCTAGTGCTAGTGCTAAACTGGTGCTAAACACTGCAGGTATTGGAGAAATAACATAGATCCATGCTGTTGAACCTGTCTGAGTCCTCTGTCACCTGTCCTCTCAAGGACCTATTGAAATGTTATCCGACCACATGAGTCTCTGCAGTCATTTAGAGGGCTGCTGGGACTTGTAGTTTTCTATCTGTTTCCCAAAACTACACTTCCTTAGCCTGAGTAGCATTTGGCATTGAGTGCTCCAGAGGTGTACAAGCCAAGGGAAAGACACAGCTCATCATGACCACTGGAACAAGGCTTCCTGAAGTCACACCTACCTCTGGCAACATCTCTGAAGAATGACTCTCTGTTCTTATAGTCCAAAGGGACAGAACCTCCACAGTACAGTGACCTAAATATGCAATGAAAGGCATATGCATAAAGTGTGTACATGCATGTGTTCTGTCTGAGCATGTGTGCGTGTCCCTGAGAGGGAGAGATAACAGAGAGAGAACGGAGACATAAGAAAGAGAGAGAGAGAAAGAGAGCATTTTCTTTTCTGAAATGTGTCGGTAGCTCCTTGTCTCTGTCAGAACACATTAAATAGACCATCTTAATCCATAATAGCCCTTGTATAAGTAGGCTGTCCCGTTAATTCAGAACGCTATGCACTGTACCCTCCCTCTATGTTGTGTTTCTGACCTCTCCTTAACATCAATGTCTATAACCATGCTCTTTCGAGATGCTAGAATGTCCTGTATGTAGTTCTACCTACCTATGATTTCCCATGATTTCAGCTCTCCCTGTTAGCATTGGAATCCAGCTCCCATTGCAACTGGCTGTGATGGGAATAAAACTCCCTCACTGTGGTGTCTGACTGAGTTAGACAACGCCATGCCCTCTCTCTCTATTGATTCTCCTCTGACGGATGCTTTCAGGCACAGGGATGGGTGTAATATAGACAGTAGTTTGTGTGGACACACATAAACAGCCGAGACGCACGTGGGTTACACGCACGCATGCACGCTCACACACACGCACACACATGGCACACACACACACACTTCTATACTGAGTGAGTATTTGTGGCAGCTTTTAGCTCCACTTGACCATTTAAGCCTTTTTTTAAAAGCACATTTTCGTCAAGGAATGTGGGATTGTGGGTAGGAAGTCGCAACGCAACAATCACGACTATGTTTCCATGGGGGCTACTTCGCCTTTCAAGTCAATTGATGAGAAAGTGCTTCCGTCCCAGTTTAATATCGCCTTAATGATAACAAATGTTACAGAATTTACCCAGCGGACCACATTAAAACAGCTCATTAAGATGGAGTTGCTCAAAAGCAAGGACATCATAACTGTACAGTTATATTAAGAAAGAGCCGCTTTAAATATGCACCAGCACAGCAACATAGATGGACATTTCAGTTGCAAGTCCTTCTAGGCTGTAGCTTCAGTAACACTGAGGGAAAGAGGCAGCAGGTAATTGAGTTGAAGAGTTCTAGATCTGGTTGAATATCAAATAAGTTGTAGGCTAATTAAGGCAGTTAAAGATGCAACCAAAATCGCAATTAAATTGAGTAAATGGGCAGTTTAATAGGCATATACATGATTACAGATTAATTGATAAGAAGACATGCTATCCTTGAAGAGATCCTATAAGAGATCATAGATAACAGATCCTAGAAGAAATCATAGAAGAGATCATAGATAATAGATCATAGAAGAGATCATAGATAATAGATCCTAAAAGAGATCATAGATAATAGATCCTAGAAAAGATCCTAGATAATAGATCCTAGAAGAGATCCTAGAAAATAGATCCTAGAAGAGATCATAGATAATATATCCTAGAAGAGATCATAGATAATAGATCCTGGAAGAGATCATAGATAATATATCCTAGAAGAGATCATAGATAATAGATCCTAGAAGAGATCATAGATAATAGATCCTAGGAGAGATCATAGATAATAGATCCTAGGAGAGATCCTAGATAATAGATCATAGAAGAGATCATAGATAATAGATCCTAGAAGAGATCCTAGAAGAGATCATAGATAATAGATTCTAGAAGAGATCCTAGAAGAGATCATAGAAGAGATAATAGAAGAGATCATATATAATAGATCCTAGAATAGATCATAGATAATAGATCCTAGAAGAGACCATAGAAGAGATCATAAATGATAGATCATAGAAGAGATCATAGATAATAGATCCTTGATCATAGAAGAGATCATATATAATAACTTGGGGTCGCGCTCTCTTCCCTCTAAAGGAAAAAAATACAGCATTGAGTTCAATCGACTAAGAAGCTCGTGTTTAACAAGGTAACCCCTTAACAAGGTGCTCTGGAGGTGTGGGGATATAATTTGTATCTGCAAAATAAAAAACATACTGCCAACTGTACAGGCAATGAGCCTTAATGTATACCGACTGGCACAACATACAGTATGTAAATTATGATAGTGGCCATATATTGAACAATGTCGGAATAGAATAGGCCAATATGCAATCATTTATTGTGGTGCAGGGGCCTTAGAAAGGATGTGTGATGTTGTAAGATATTAAGAGGGCAGAGAATTAACAAACAGAAAGGACATTGTATTTCAGTCATAGCCCTCACTTAGGCAGCAGCCACAGCCAGCAGAGCAACAAACAAAAATTCCTCTGCAATCCCTCACCAGCATCCATCCAGCCCTTCCTATCCCTGCAGACTTTCCTCGACAGAAGCTTTTGTACACCAGAGCAGTGTGATCCAGCCAGTCTTCACTGTCATGACATGTATGGGCACAGTGTCCTTGGGATCCGAAAAAGCTCTAGACTTAAAATGAAATACATCATCATTAACATCATTATCATTACAATGTCTGGCTGTAGTTGGAGAGGCAGTGCCAACTGTCAAGCCATGTGAAGGAGATGGCTATTATATCTGAGGCTGTGCTATGCAACAGGGAATGGGGGAGTGGGTGAATGAAGGAATGGGTGAGTGGGGGAATAGGCGAGTGGGGGAATAGGTGAATGGGTGAGTGGGGGAATGAGTGAGTGTGGGAATGGGGGAGTTGGTGAATGGGTGAGAGAGGGAATGGGTGTTCTTTAATAGAAGTCTTCACACAAAGTTGCCACATGCATAATTGACCCAAGCAGACTGCACACGGGACACAAATGCAGTTAATAAACGCTACAGGAAACCACTACAATACAGTCTATTAAACAACATGTGCCTCTTTGAGCTGCCCTTGTGACTCTTCACAGTCACAAATGTGACAGGCCTATGCACAATTCACTACAGGCATCTCTGTCACAGACATGAAGTCTGATAACAATTCAGAGGCATGAGGTCTAGGCTAGTTTCCTTTCCAGTCCCAATCCTACTGAAACACAAATCCCTGACTCCTGTTTTCTGTAATCCATAGGTTGCATTATAAAAGCATGTCTCTGGCTGGTTTCCTCCGCTTCTCTGCGCTGTCTCATACTTGCTGCCCATAAGAGAGCTTTGGTATAAAAATTATAATCAACAAAACGGTATGAGAGTAGATATGGATAATATTACCCCCTCCCTTCCCCTCCTGTCTCCTCAACCCTCACCTCTCCTCACTCCTCACCTCTCCTTTCCTTCCCTCGCTTCTCCTCCCCTCTCTTCTCTCCTCCTCTCTCCTCCTCTCTCCCCCTCTCCTCTCTTCACCCCTCCCCTCTCCATATGGTAAACAGTTGGTCCCCATTAAGATACCTTGACATTTAAAACATGTCCTCTCTCTGTTATTCATGAGCTGATCTGCTATCCGTATAATCATCAACTTGATTTTTCCAAATATAAGAGATATTCTATCATATTTTGAAGGAGGTTATCTAACTGGCTTAGCAACTTTGGTCATTTTAATTTTGTCTGAGTGCCGTTACACTTTGGATGTGCTATGTGCGTCCTGTGCACACTCTGTGTGGTGATAGCTTCCTGCTGAAATGTGATGAATTAGTTGAGGAACATGATACCGATGGGAATTTATGAACGGCCTGTTTCGCAATTCACAACAATGTCGATCAAAGATAGTTACTTTATCATTACTACATAGGTTATCAGTTTCATTTGCTCTAAAATCTTTACTAGAGGTGCAGCCAAGCCGAAAAGGTGGCACAGTGACCTTCCTATTTGGGGTGAACCCTGGCATAGTGATTTTTCCAAATATAAGAGATATTCTATCATATTTTGAAGGAGGTTATCTAACTGGCTTAGCAACTTTGGTCATGTCAATTTTGTCTGAGTGACATGTTGGTTTTAAACGCTTTAATGGGAACTTCCGATATTTTTGGTATTTCCCGGGACTCTGGATACTGAAACTCCGGTTGCCATGTTGGTATGAAGGGTAGGGAGACAGATGCAGGAATGCGTAGTAATACGTTTTTTATTATACCCAAATGACGGAGTGCCGCGTAAAGGCATGGGGACGAAGACCAAACAAACACGTAACAAAACACAGGGTAGTAACCCTAAACAAAAGAGCGAGGCGCACCTCAAATAAATAACACACGCGCACAATGATACCACACGGGACGAGACACGTAATCATCTGCGCAATCCATAAGGGCGCGAAAGCCCAAAACACACAGCACAGGTACTCACACGCACCAACGGACATTGTAACAATAATCGACTGCCCAATGGAAACCAAAGGGCACATATATACAAATACAATCAGTGGGAATAGAGGCCAGGTGTGCATAAGGAAAGTTCCAGAGGGATCTGTGACACCAGTACTGAAACTTGATACAAGTGCCACAAAGAGGCACATAGGTAAATTATAGTTGGCCCAGAACAGAGCAGCACGGCTGGCCTTTAAATGTACACAGAGAGTTAACATCAATAACATGCATGTCAATCTCTGCTAGCTCAAAGTAGAGGAAAGATTGACTGCATTACATCGTTTTGTTCACTCGCTAGGTAGTTTTTCAATGTTAGTTTGAGTTTGCTGCAACCGTCTGCTGCTAGGCAGATTTTTTTTTAATCACAGACAAGCTGGTGCCCAGGTTACCATGGTAACAATCCATCCCTTACATGGGCAACTGAAAATGATTGTCTCACCTAATGACTGCGCTTGATTGAGCATGGATTACTCCCGAAAACTTTTATTCATGAATGTTTGGTAATTTCTTTTCATTAAAACACTCAAATATTTTAATTGTTCTCCTAGATTTATTTAGTACTCCTTGTACTTAGTACTCCTTGTCAAAAATGTCAGCGTAGAGCCCTGAACTCTAATAATATAAAAAACCTGTGCTACTCAGCATTTTGTGGCAGGATAGGCATTTTGTTGGTTCTTGATGGTTGGTTCTTGGTGAGTGGGTGAGAGGGTGAATGGGGGAATGGGTGAGTGGGTAAGTGGGGGAAAGGGGGAATGGGTGAGAGGGTGAATGGGGAAGTGGGTAAATGGGTAAGTGGGGGAAAGGGGGAGTGGGTGAGTGGGTGAGGGGGTGAATGGGGGAATGGGTGAGAGGGTGAGTGGGGGAATGGGTGAGAAGGTGAATGGGGGAATGGGTGAGTGGGTGAGTGGGGGAAAGGGTGAGTGGGTGAGTGGGTGAATGGGGGAATGGGTGAGAAGGGGAATGGGGGAATGGGTGAGTGGGTGAGTGGGGGAAAGGGTGAGTGGGTGAGTGGGTGAATGGGGGAATGGTAGTAAAGAAGATCTAATGATGAGGATCGTAATGAGATAAAAGCCCAGTTGCTTGGTGCTCTAGAATCTGGAGGAGGAATCTGGAGGAGGTAGTTAGCTACAGTATACAATTTTCTATCCCTCCCTATAGCGTAACAAATATGAGTAAGTAACATCTCAACAGAGCTTGTAGATGTCCACGCACTTCATATATTTTTTCATGATTAGGAACATTATTTTCCCCTGGTGCATATTAAACATGAGCAACTTCATCTGTATTTTAAGTTACCAGGCATGGGGCACAAGTTCTGGAAGCATAACACATAGCATATTCCCATAATCATTATATAATGTATCCCTAATGTATCAAACTTGAGTAACATCTCAATTGGTTCTGTAGGGATACAGATAAACCAACTTTCTCTGTCTTTTTTGTTTCATCAAACTCACTCAAGAGGCTTTGGTGACTGAGTATGTAAAGCTGCATGGGCTCCCAGTCATAAACACCATCAATATCATCTAAAAACAACCATCTTGTTCCTGCTAGCTGTGATGGGGACTATGTGTGAAACATGCACGCACAGACAGACCGGGCCTCTCTATAAGCTTCCCAAATGTTATCTTGTCTCAGATCCTAGGGCTGACAAAGTTTTCTCTCTCTCTCTCTCTCTCTCTCTCTCTCTCTCTCTCTCTCTCATCTCCGTTTAGAGGGACATCCCTGGATCTCTAACACACCATGGCATCTCTGTGAGTCTGTCAGGTGGATAAACAACAACAGGGGTTACAAACTAAGTAGGCAGGGTGGACTGGAGAGGACAGGACAGGGGAGGAGAGGTGAGGGGTGAGGAAAGGAGTGGGGAGGGGAGGAGAGAAGAGAGGGGAGGAGAGGGTTGAGGGGAGGCAAGGAGAGGAGGGGAGGGGAAGGCAGTAGAGGGGTGAAGAGAGGAGAGGACAGGGGAGGTGAGGGTAGGGTTGAAGAGAGAAGAGGGGAGGAGAGGAGGAGATAGGGGAAGGGGAGGGAAGAGAGGGGTAAAGAGAGGAGAAGACAGGAGAGGAGAGGGGATGAGAGAGGAGGAGAGAAGAGAGGAGAGGAGGGGAGAGGGGAAGGGAGGAGAGGGGTGAAGAAATGAGAAGAGAGGGGATGAGAGAGGAGGAGAGAAGAGAGGAGAGGGGACGAAAGGAGAGGGGTGAGGAGAGGTGAGGGTTGAGGAGAGTAGAGGAGGTACTCCAGAGGCTTTGTGAACTGCTACAGTTGTTCTACAGTATACAAGCTACTTCACTCAGACCCCAAAAAGCCACTGCTGCATTTTCAGATGGTGATGGTGCAGCATTGTGTCTTTCGAGTTCTACCTGTATTAGTGATGTGAGATCCTGCCTTTGAAAAATGAACATAAGAAGGACTGTATGTGGAGTGGACACTGTCTATCATTCAAAGGCAGTATACTGTATATCTTTATGTTTGAAGCCTGAAATGTGGCAAAAGGTCGCAAAGTTCAAGGGGGCCGAACACTTTCGCAAGGCACTGTATATAAGCAGTATACTATAGCCATTTCTTATTTAAATAGCTTTCACAGAAGTCTTGTGGTAAGAGAGAATGATTAACAGTTAGTGAATAGTTCATGATGGCACTGGTCTTAAGGACATGGGTCTTTATAGTAGGCCTACCTGGGTACATGTACAGTATGTGGATGCAATATCAAACTAAACATCACAGGCATTATAGAACTGTGGCAAACCGCTCTAATGAACAAAATTGACCACCAACCTGGCTTTGCCCCTCCGGCTTTTGCTAAACAGCAGAAATACTGTAGCAGACTCTAAACATTATTGTTTAGTAGTCCCATTCATGTAGTCCCATTCACAGAGAGCTGCATCTCCCCCTTAATGAAACCATGTAGTCTCATTCACAGAGAGCTGCATCTCCCCCTTAATTAAACCATGTTGTCCCATTCACAGAGAGCTGCATCTCCCCCTTAATTAAACCATGTAGTCCCATTCACAGAGAGCTGCATCTCTCCCTTAATGAAACCATGTTGTCCCATTCACAGAGAGCTGCATCTCCCCCTTAATGAAACCATGTAGTCCCATTCACAGAGAGCTGCATCTCTCCCTTAATGAAACCATGTAGTCCCATTCACAGAGAGCTGCATCTCTCCCTTAATTAAACCATGTTGTCCCATTCACAGAGAGCTGCATCTCCCCCTTAATTAAACCATGTTGTCCCATTCACAGAGAGCTGCATCTCCCCCTTAATGAAACCATGTAGTCCCATTCACAGAGAGCTGCATCTCTCCCTTAATGAAACCATGTAGTCCCATTCACAGAGAGCAGCATCTCTCCCTTAATGAAACCATGTAGTCCCATTCACAGAGCTGCATCTCCCCCTTAATGAAACCATGTAGTCCCATTCACAGAGAGCAGCATCTCTCCCTTAATGAAACCATGTAGTCCCATTCACAGAGAGCAGCATCTCTCCCTTAATGAAACCATGTAGTCCCATTCACAGAGAGCAGCATCTCCCCCTTAATGAAACCATGTAGTCCCATTCACAGAGAGCTGCATCTCTCCCTTAATGAAACCATGTAGTCCCATTCACAGAGAGCAGCATCTCTCCCTTAATGAAACCATGTAGTCACATTCACAGAGAGCAGCATCTCTCCCTTAATGAAACCATGTAGTCCCATTCACAGAGAGCTGCATCTCCCCCTTAATGAAACCATGTAGTCCCATTCACAGAGAGCTGCATCTCCCCCTTAATGAAACCATGTAGTCCCATTCACAGAGAGCAGCATCTCATTTGACTAACAAATACGCTGGGAAGTTCAGCACCCAGGTACACTACTCCAGTGCCATTTCTGATTTGCTCTGACAGACATGTAAGCTGCACACACACTCACATGCATACACAATCACCTGAGGTTTGCATTGCAAAGCAGCTAGTCTATAATGTTGATAACAATATATTAACTCACTGGAATGAGCAAAAATATTCATACAAAGTGTCAACCTGTGGCAACCAACACAGCGATTGTATCTTCGATACATCTTCATTTACCATGATATATGATATTGCTTCTGACATGTATAATTGCATTGTTAGAGTTGCAGCATCTTCAGAATTGCATAAGCTTTGCACAGAACGTACTGCAGACATAAATAAAACCTCAGAAAAACCTAGGATAGGATGCTGAGAAAAATATGACTGACAGGAAGAGGATGGTTGAGTCAAACACTGAGCCAATTTGAGCTACTGTAACAGTGCCATTGTGTGCTGTCGGTGTTGACAATCTGTCACAAATCAGATTCATGAACCGAGCATATCCTGTGTCAAAATTACCAGCATGAGAACAGAGACAGCTACCTCCCGGCGAGCCACGGTTATGTCATTCAAATATTTTCCTTATAGTCGATTATTGAATCTATATATACGATATAAATTTAGCCTAATGATAAATGCACATTCTTTGCCTAAAGATAAGGATCTATGGGATCATTAAACTGCGCTTTACCGCTCGCGACACCACATCGGTTTGTGAAGATGCTGCAGGTTTGATATCGAACTGGTACTCTGAGTCTGAGACATGCAGCGGCTTCATGCGGGTCTATCTGGGGTACCTTTGCCCAGCATCACTCCCAAAAGAACCCATCGTCCGTATCGACGGGTTGACCCAAGTCGGCTCCTCTGAGGATTTCGTGGCCTCGGTCTTGACGTCTGGGTCTATCTCCGAGGGAGACGGTGTGAGTTTAGCGCCTGCCATCTTTACTTCTCCCGCTCCTAAATTAACTCCAGCGGAGAATTTCCAATATGTTACCTCTCTCTTGTCAATACCAGATAATGGAATCAGCAGCGACTAAAAGTGAAACCCGCATCCTGAATGCACTACCGCTGCAAGTAAGACCAAGGTAGACTTCCCCTTCCTTTCTGCAATAGTCTACTAAATCCTCTGAGAAAGTGCTGTGTGCTTCTTGTGATTCAGCAGCACTCCATCCTTTAGAGATGTGTGCTCCGTTGCGTCTTAGCCTGCTCGAGTCGTCATCCCAACGTCAAACCATTCGACCCAGTAGACTGGCGCCTCTTGTTGCAACTGTAGCTGCAACATTATTCATTGATTTTGAAAGGGGGATATGTTCAAATGTGTTTTCTAATCATTTAAAATGGTATCAGCTGTCATTCGATGCACCTAAACATGATGTGTACTAACAGTTACATTTGTACAGTGTAAAGTGCCATTACTGCATTGTGAATACTTTTACATAATGCATCGAATCACTATGACTTATTTGTTTTACAAAGCAAAAGTGATGGATGACTCATTCATACTGTGACATCTCAGTAATGCATCAGCAATCGTCACCAGATATGACACTTCTATAATCAATCATCAACATCAGTCAGTGACAGATCTGCAGAAGGCTACCAGTATCATCTAAATTGAGTAGTCAGTTACATTGCAGACACAGCAGATGCAGCAGTCCAGACCCACAGGCTGTTGATGAACAGCTGCACACTAGCAGGCTTGTATGCACTTAATACAGGACATGATTTATAACTCTGAAACAGAAATGAAAAAAATCCATTGCTCACCACAAATGTTCAGGAGCACTGCACTGCATATAATGCTTGTATACACTTAATACAATACATAATGATAGGCTACCAAAACCAAAATTAAACATTCACCTCCTCACAATATATTGTACAAAAACATTACTGAACCCTAAAACCTTTTGTTCTGTAGGTCAATAAAAGGAAATACTAAGACAGCTTGTCACAAACACATTGTAGATTGATGAGTAGATGTGTTATTCAAACTCAGATTGAAGATATCACCCATTATCTTTGTGTTTGGTTTTGATTTTTATTGAAAACTGAAGCGGAATAAGACAAGTGAAGGAGGATTAGGTCTAGTATTAAAAAATGTGAAGGGAAGTGTGATATAACTGTGATGGAGACTAAGGGAAGTGTGATATAAATGGAATAGAGACGAAGGGAAGTGTGATATAACTGTGATGGAGACTAAGGGAAGTGTGATATAAATGGAATAGAGACGAAGGGAAGTGTGATATACAGTGGGGCAAAACAGTATTTAGTCAGCCACCAATTGTGCAAGTTCTCCCACTTAAAAAGATGAGAGAGGCCTGTAATTTTCACCATAGGTACACTTCAACTATGACAGACAAAATGAGAAGAAAAACAATCTAGAAAATCACATTGTAGGATTTTTAATGAATTTATTTGCAAATTATGGTGGAAAATAAGTATTTGGTCATATACAAACAAGCAAGATTTCTGGCTCTCACAGACCTGTAACTTCTTTAAGAGGATCATCTGTCCTCCACTCGTTACCTGTATTAATTGCACCTGTTTGAACTTGTTATCAGTATAAAAGACACCTGTCCACAACCTCAAACAGTCACACTCCAAACTCCCTATGGCCAAGACCAAAGAGCTATCAAAGGACACCAGAAACAAAATTGTAGACCTGCACCAGGCTGGGAAGACTGAATCTGCAATAGGTAAGCAGCTTGGTTTGAAGAAAGCAACTGTGGGAGCAATTATTAGGAAATGGAAAACATACAAGACCACTGATAATCTCCCTCGATCTGGGGCTCCACGCAAGATCTCACCCCGTGGGGTCAAAATGATCACAAGAACGGTGAGCAAAAATCCCAGAACTACACGGGGGACCTAGTGAATGACCTGCAGAGAGCTGGGACCAAAGTAACAAAGCCTACCATCAGTAACACACTACGCCGCCAGGGACTCAAATCCTGCAGTGCCAGACGTGTCACCCTGCGTAAGCCAGTACATGTCCAGGCCCGTCTGAAGTTTGCTAGAGAGCATTTGGATGATCCAGAAGAAGATTGGGAGAATGTCATATGGTCAGATGAAACCAAAATATAACTTTTTGGTAAAAACTCAACTGGTCGTGTTTGGAGGACAAAGAATGCTGAGTTGCATCCAAAGAACACCATACCTACTGTGAAGCATGGGGGTGGAAACATCATGCTTTGGGGCTGTTTTTCTGCAAAGGGACCAGGACGACTGATCCGTGTAAAGGAAAGAATGAATGGGGCCATGTATTGTGAGATTTTGAGTGAAAACCTCCTTCCATCAGCAAGGGCATTGAAGATGAAACGTGGCTGGGTCTTTCAGCATGACAATGATCCCAAACACACCGCCCGGGCAACGAAGGAGTGGCTTCGTAAGAAGCATTTCAAGGTCCTGGAGTGGCCTAGCCAGTCTCCAGATCTCAACCCCATAGAACATCTTTGGAGGGAGTTGGAAGTCCGTGTTGCCCAGCAACAGCCCCAAAACATCACTGCTCTAGAGGAGATCTGCATGGAGGAATGGGCCAAAATACCAGCAACAGTGTGTGAAAACCTTGTGAAGACTACCAGAAAACGTTTGACCTCTGTCATTGCCAACAAAGGGTATATAACAAAGTATTGAGATAAACTTTTGTTATTGACCAAATACTTATTTTTCACCATAATTTTCAAATAAATTCATAAAAAATCCTACAATGTGATTTTCTGGGGAAAAAAAATCTCATTTTTTTCTGTCATAGTTGAAGTGTACCTATGATGAAAATTACAGGCCTCTCTCATCTTTTTAATTGGGAGAACTTGCACAATTGGTGGCTGACTACATACTTTTTTGCCCCACTGTAAATGGAATAGAGACGAAGGGAAGTGTGATATAAATATGATGGAGACTAAGGGAAGTGTGATATAAATGGAATAGAGACGAAGGGAAGTGTGATATAAATGGAATAGAGACAAAGGGAAGTGTGATATAAATGTGATGGAGACTAAGGGAAGTGTGATATAAATGGAATAGAGACGAAGGGAAGTGTGATATAAATGTGATGGAGACTAAGGGAAGTGTGATATAAATGGAATAGAGACAAAGGGAAGTGTGATATAAATGGAATAGAGACAAAGGGAAGTGTGATATAAATAAGATGGAGATGGAAGAGAAGTGTGATATAAATGTGATGGAGATGGAAGAGAAGTGTGATATAAATGTGATGGAGATGGAAGAGAAGTGTGATATAAATAAGATGGAGATGGAAGGGAAGTGTGATATAAATGTGATGGAGATGGAAGAGAAGTGTGATATAAATGTGATGGAGATGGAAGGGAAGTGTGATATAAATGTGATGGAGATGGAAGGGAAGTGTGATATAAATGTGATGGAGATGGAAGAGAAGTGTGATATAAATGTGATGGAGATGGAAGGGAAGTGTGATATAAATGGAATAGAGACAAAGGGAAGTGTGATATAAATAAGATGGAGATGGAAGAGAAGTGTGATATAAATGTGATGGAGATGGAAGGGAAGTGTGATATAAAAGTGACTGAGACGAAGGGAAGTGTGATATAAATGGAATAGTGACGAAGGGACGTGTGATATAAATGTGATGGAGACTAAGGGAAGTGTGATATAAATGGAATAGAGACAAAGGGAAGTGTGATATAAATAAGATGGAGATGGAAGAGAAGTGTGATATAAATGTGATGGAGATGGAAGAGAAGTGTGATATAAATGTGATGGAGATGGAAGAGAAGTGTGATATAAATGTGATGGAGATGGAAGGGAAGTGTGATATAAATGGAATAGAGACAAAGGGAAGTGTGATATAAATAAGATGGAGATGGAAGAGAAGTGTGATATAAATAAGATGGAGATGGAAGAGAAGTGTGATATAAATGTGATGGAGATGGAAGAGAAGTGTGATATAAATGTGATGGAGATGGAAGGGAAGTGTGATATAAATGGAATAGAGACAAAGGGAAGTGTGATATAAATAAGATGGAGATGGAAGAGAAGTGTGATATAAATGTGATGGAGATGGAAGGGAAGTGTGATATAAAAGTGACTGAGACGAAGGGAAGTGTGATATAAATGGAATAGTGACGAAGGGACGTGTGATATAAATGTGATGGAGACTAAGGGAAGTGTGATATAAATGGAATAGAGACAAAGGGAAGTGTGATATAAATAAGATGGAGATGGAAGAGAAGTGTGATATAAATGTGATGGAGATGGAAGAGAAGTGTGATATAAATGTGATGGAGATGGAAGAGAAGTGTGATATAAATGTGATGGAGATGGAAGGGAAGTGTGATATAAAAGTGACTGAGACGAAGGGAAGTGTGATATAAATGGAATAGTGACGAAGGGACGTGTGATATAAATGTGATCGAGATGGAAGGGAAGTGTGATATAAAAGTGACTGAGACGAAGGGAAGTGTGATATAAATGGAATAGTGACGAAGGGACGTGTGATATAAATGTGATAGAGATGGAAGGTAGTGCAAGAAAAAAGTCATTTAGAATGAAGGCTGTGAAAGGGATGAGGAGAAAAATATGTGATGAGTAGAGTACACAGACTGCACAGAGACACCTGTTGGTGATGGAGAGAACTGCAGGCCTAACTCTAGCCTTACAGACACTGAGCAGTAGCAGCAAGCTACCAGAAGGAGACAACTGAATGATGGGCAAATATGTATAATATATATATAATGTAGCTGTAAATATGTATACTGGAACAACTGCCGATATACACTTAGTGTAAACAACATTATGAACACCTGCTCTTTCCATGACATAGATTTACCAGGTAAATCCAGGTGAAAGCTATGATCCCTTATTGATGTCACTTCTTAAATCCACTTCAATCAGTGTAGATGAAGGGGAGGAGACAGGTTAAATTAGGATTCTTACATTTTGAGACAATTGAGACGTGGATTGTATATGTGTGCCATTCAGAGGGTGAATGGGCAAGACAAAAAATGTAAGTGCTTTTGAACGAGGCATTGTAGTAGGTGCCAGGCGCACCGGTTTGTGTCAAGAACTGCAACGCTGCTGGGTTTTTCACGCTCAACAGTTTCCTGTGTGTATCAAGAATGGTCCACCACCCAAAGGACATCGAGACAACTTGACACAACTGTGAGAAGCATTGGGGTCAACATATGGAACACTTTAGACACCTTGTAGAGTCCATGCACTGATGAATTTAGGCTGTTCTGGGGGCAAAAGGTGGGGTGCAACTCAATATTAAGAAGGTGTCCTTAATATTTTGTCCACTCAGCGTAGAATAGAAATATAACTGCAACAGGAGCAGACAGACACAACTGAATTGTATTTGAATCAGTATTTGATGGGCAAATATGGCCAATAGCTCATAGGACAAGTTGCTTCATTGAATCAGTGAATATGTATGCAACAGTTGGGATTCACTCTCGCTTGGGAACCCAACATCTTAACCAATAGCCCAACTATTGGGCTTTACTGTTGAGGCTCAGGCAGGGCTAGGTCATGATGGTGTGATTTCAAATCACCTCTGCTACAACAACATACAATAACAACATACAACATACTGTAGAGTTGTTAGCAGACTGAAAAGTCAGGTGATTGAACAGTTGGCAGGTTGAACAGTCAGTAAATTGAACAGTCAGCTGATTGAACCGTTAATGGGGTGAACAGTCAGCGTGTTAAACATTCAGCTGATTGAACAGTCAGCTGATTGAACCGTTAATGGGGTGAACAGTCAGCATGTTAAACATTCAGCTGATTGAACAGTCAGCAGATTCAACAGTCAGCTGATTGAACCGTTAATGGGGTGAACAGTCAGCATGTTAAACATTCAGCTGATTGAACAGTCAGCAGATTCAACAGTCAGCTGATTGAACAGTCAGCAGATTAAACAGTCAGCTGATTGAACCGTTAATGGGGTGAACAGTCAGCATGTTAAACATTCAGCTGATTGAACAGTCAGCAGATTGAACAGTCAGCAGATTCAACAGTCAGCTGATTGAACCGTTAATGGGGTGAACAGTCAGCATGTTAAACATTCAGCTGATTGAACAGTCAGCATGTTAAACATTCAGCAGATTGAACAGTCAGCATGTTAAACATTCAGCAGATTGAACAGTCAGCAGATTGAACAGTCAGCAGATTCAACAGTCAGCTGATTGAACCGTTAATGGGGTGAACAGTCAGCATGTTAAACATTCAGCTGATTGAACAGTCAGCAGATTGAACAGTCAGCAGATTCAACAGTCAGCTGATTGAACTGTTAATGGGGTGAACAGTCAGCATGTTAAACATTCAGCTGATTGAACAGTCAGCAGATTGAACAGTCAGCAGATTCAACAGTCAGCTGATTGAACTGTTAATGGGGTGAACAGTCAGCATGTTAAACATTCAGCTGATTGAACAGTCAGCATGTTAAACATTCAGCAGATTGAACAGTCAGCAGATTGAACAGTCAGCTGATTGAACAGTCAGCAGATTCAACAGTCAGCATGTTAAACATTCAGCAGATTGAACAGTCAGCAGATTGAACACTCAGCAGATTGAACCGTTAATGGGGTGAACAGTCAGCATGTTAAACATTCAGCTGATTGAACAGTCAGCAGATTGAACAGTCAGCAGATTCAACAGTCAGCTGATTGAACCGTTAATGGGGTGAACAGTCAGCATGTTAAACATTCAGCTGATTGAACAGTCAGCATGTTAAACATTCAGCAGATTGAACAGTCAGCAGATTGAACAGTCAGCAGATTCAACAGTCAGCTGATTGAACCGTTAATGGGGTGAACAGTCAGCATGTTAAACATTCAGCTGATTGAACAGTCAGCAGATTGAACAGTCAGCAGATTCAACAGTCAGCTGATTGAACTGTTAATGGGGTGAACAGTCAGCATGTTAAACATTCAGCTGATTGAACAGTCAGCAGATTGAACAGTCAGCTGATTGAACTGTTAATGGGGTGAACAGTCAGCATGTTAAACATTCAGCTGATTGAACAGTCAGCAGATTCAACAGTCAGCTGATTGAACAGTCAGCAGATTGAACAGTCAGCTGATTGAACAGTCAGCAGATTCAACAGTCAGCTGATTGAACCGTTAATGGGGTGAACAGTCAGCATGTTAAACATTCAGCAGATTGAACAGTCAGCAGATTGAACAGTCAGCATGTTAAACATTCAGCAGATTGAACTGTTAATGGGGTGAACAGTCAGCATGTTAAACATTCAGCAGATTGAACAGTCAGCATGTTAAACATTCAGCAGATTGAACAGTCAGCATGTTAAACATTCAGCTGATTGAACAGTCAGCAGATTGAACACTCAGCAGATTGAACAGTCAGCAGATTGAACAGTCAGCAGATTGAACAGTCAGCAGATTGAACAGTCAGCATGTTAAACATTCAGCAGATTGAACAGTCAGCATGTTAAACATTCAGCAGATTGAACAGTCAGCATGTTAAACATTCAGCAGATTGAACAGTCAGCAGATTCAACAGTCAGCTGATTGAACAGTCAGCAGATTGAACAGTCAGCAGATTCAACAGTCAGCTGATTGAACCGTTAATGGGGTGAACAGTCAGCATGTTAAACATTCAGCTGATTGAACAGTCAGCAGATTGAACAGTCAGCATGTTAAACATTCAGCAGATTGAACTGTTAATGGGGTGAACAGTCAGCATGTTAAACATTCAGCTGATTGAACAGTCAGCAGATTGAACAGTCAGCAGATTCAACAGTCAGCTGATTGAACTGTTAATGGGGTGAACAGTCAGCATGTTAAACATTCAGCTGATTGAACAGTCAGCATGTTAAACATTCAGCAGATTGAACAGTCAGCAGATTGAACAGTCAGCTGATTGAACAGTCAGCAGATTCAACAGTCAGCATGTTAAACATTCAGCAGATTGAACAGTCAGCAGATTGAACACTCAGCAGATTGAACAGTCAGCAGATTGAACAGTCAGCAGATTGAACAGTCAGCAGATTGAACAGTCAGCATGTTAAACATTCAGCAGATTGAACAGTCAGCAGATTGAACAGTCAGCTGATTGAACAGTCAGCAGATTCAACAGTCAGCAGATTGAACAGTCAAGTTCCTTGGTGTCCACATCAACCTCAAACTAGAATGGTCCAAACACAGCAAGACAGTCGTGAAGAGGGCACGACAAAGCCTATTCCCCCTCAGGAAACTAAAAAGATTTGGCATGGGTTCTGAGATCCTCAAAATGTTCTACAGCTGCAACATCGAGAGATGGTTGCATCACTGCCTGGTACGGCAACTGCTAGGCCTCTGACCGCAAGGCACTACAGAGGGTAGTGCGTACGGCCCAGTACATCACTGGGGCTAAGCTACCTGCCATCCATGACCTCTACACCAGGCGGTGTCAGAGGAAGGCCTTACAAATTGTCAAAGACCCCAGCCACCCCAGTCATAGAATGTTCTCTCTACTACCACATGGCAAGCGGTACCGGAGTGCCAAGTCTAGGACAAAAAGGCTTCTCAAAAGCCATAAGACTCCTGAACAGGTAATAAAATGGCTACCCGGACTATTTGCATTGTGTGCCCCCCAACCTCTCTTTTACACTGCTTTTACTCTCTGTTTATCATATATGCATAGTCACTTTAACTATACATTCATGTACATACTTCCTCAATTGGGCCGACCAACCTGTGCTTCCGCACATTGGCTAACCGGGCAATCTGCATTGTGTCCCACCACCCACCACCCACCAACCCCTCTTTTACACTACTGCTCCTCTCTGTTCATCAAATATACATCGTCACTTTAACCATATCTACATGTACATACTACCTCAATCAGCCTGACAAACCGGTGTCTGTATGTAACCTCGCTACTTTTATAGCCTCGCTACTGTATGTAGCCTGTCTTTTTACTGTTGTTTTGTTTCTTTACCTACCTATTGTTCACCTAATACCTTTTTTTTGCACTATTGGTTAGAGCCTGAAAGTAAGTACAGTATTTCACTGTAAGGTCTACCTGTTGTTTTCGGCGCATGTGACAAATAAACTTTGATTTGATTTGATTCACCAGTCAGCAGGTTGAACAGTCAGCTGATTGAACAGTCAGCAGATTGAACCGTCAGATAATTGATAATGGGCCTTTTGGGATTGGGTCAGAAAGGTCCCCTTAAAACGACCACATTCAGACACTGAAAAAAAGGCTCATTTTCAGCCAGACTAGCAGTGTGCCTCCCTACCTCATTCTAGGCTGCAGATGGGAGCAGAGAGCCACAGCACCACTGGTCTGTCAAATCAAATTAGAACCAAACAGCTTCAAGCTCCCCAGGGTCCATGACACCACAGCTGTCTGCTTCAACATAACATGGCCAGAGTGGGAGACAGGCTACCTAGTCAACACCACTGCCACTATGGACAAAAACACATATCCACACACATTGTAACGGTATTACCGTTACCAGGCCAAACACATAAACACACAAACACATACCATACCAGGCCAAACACATAAACACAACATTGAAAAAAGAACATAGACTACCCACCCCAAATCACGCCTTGACCAAACTAAAACAAAGACATAACAAAGGAACTAAGGTCAGAACGTGACACACATACAGTGCATTTGTAAAGTAATTAGACCCCTTGACTTTTTCCACATCTTGGTTTCATCAGACCAGTGTCGTGACGTGACTATCATTAATGCGATGACAGCTATTTTATCAAATAAATTAACTATGTTTAATTATTACGTGATTAAATTAATCATGTAACAATTAATTCATTAGTAACTTGGGGCACCACGGAAAAAGTTTTAATGAGTTACTGTTTCCTGAATTAACTCAAGAATATATCAGAATATATTGTTATCATACCAGTCATCCGGATTTAGAAATGCAACATATATTTAGCTTAGCTTCTCTCTGTTGAAACCACTCGATCCGTCTGTGACAAATAGTTAGACAGAAAGTCTCTGGTTGTGTAAGTCTCTCGTTGTCTACCATAGGTCACAATGTCCTCAGTTGTAGGCCTCTTTGTCTCTGACTGTTCATTCCATTGATAAGATCTTTCTTGTGTCTTTGGTCAAAGTTCTAGACTACTTTACATTACCCAGCTGCAGACTGAGAATGTCTGGTATAGTCTTCGCCTTCTGCACTCGTCGAGTTTCAGAGGGTCTTACCATTTCGCAACATTCAGCTCACGCTGGTCTGTATTTAAATTGCAACCATTTCAACATGTAGCCACGCGTAGCTACTTCTACACGTTGGTCTGATAAAGTCTAACCATTCGTGACCATTCGTGACATAAGGCTCAACACCATCCGCCTGCTTGGTCTCAATGGTTGATTATTCAGGGTTCAGCTCCCAACCATTTTACACGCCAGTAGCAACCCGGCAATGTACTGGTCTAATGTAAATTTCGTTAGCAGTCCTTTTATGTACTCGCCTTGAAGGGCGGTTCCAGCATGTTGCCACAATTTCTGTGCTCATGTGGGCGTGGTTACTGACTTTGCAAAAGTTTATATAAAAACAATTCTCATTTAGAAGGCTAAAATCACATTTCATCTTCTCATAAAAATAGTTGAATATTTAATCTTATAAGTTTTACAACATTTAGATGTACTGTCCCTCCCCTTAGGTTTTAAGGTAAGACCCAGATGCAGACTGTGTCGGAGTAACAATGTTTATTATGGCAACAGGTCAGGCAAATGACAGGTCAAGGCAAGCAGGGGTTGATAACCAGAGTAGTGAGGGAAAGGTGCTGGCAGGCTTAGGGTCGGGTCAGGCAGAGGTTGGTAATCCAGAGGTGGGGCAAAGGTACAGGATGGCAGGCAGGCTCAGGGGCAGGAAGGCGAGCTCAGAGATGGGACAGGCAAGGGTCAAAACCAGGAGGGCGAGAAGAAAAGAGAATGGGTAGAAGCAGGAGCTGAGCTGAAAAACGCTGGTTGACTTGACAAACAAGACGAACTGGCAAAAGACAAACAGAAAACACGGGTATAAGTACCCAGGGGATAATGGGGAAGATGGGCGACACCTGGAGGGGGGTTGGAATCAAGCACAAGGGCGGATGAAACAGATCAGGGCGTGACATGTAAACCTGATTACTAATTTGTAGAGGTACAGTTATTATGTTACACCGTCCTTAATGATATCACAAAACAATACACTTTTGACAGGCTGCATCGTTTGGATCCCCACCAACCATTCCAGGCATGTGGATTTGAGAACTAATCTTCCAATGCCCAATCTTTAGATGTTTGAAGTTTTGGCAAGATTCTCTCTTTACACACAAAGGATTTTTGATTTCTCTATACTGCAGTGCACGAGAGAGAAACTTTACAACCGACATTAAAGTCATAGAATGTTGTTTAGATGTTTTAACAACTTGATTGGAGTACACATGTGGTAAATTCAATTGATTGGACATGATTTGGAAAGGCACACACCTGTCTATATAAGGTCCCACAGTTGAGTGCATGTCAGAGCAAAAACCAAGCCATGAGGTCGAAGGAATTGTCCGTAGAGTTCCAAGAGAGGATTGTGTCGAGACACAGATCTGGGGAAGGGTACCAAAAAATGTCTGCAGCATTGAAGGTCCCCAAGAACACAGTGGCCTCCATCATTCTTAAATGGAAGAAGTTTGGAATCACCAAGACTCTTCCTAGATCTGTCAGCCTGGCCATACTGAGCAATTGGGGGAGAATGGCCTTGGTCAGGGAGGTGACCAAGAACCCAATGGTCACTCTGACAGAGCTCAAAATCAATTCAAATTGTATCGGTCACATACATGTGATTAGTATATGTTATTGCGGGTGTAGCAAAATGCTTGTGCTTCTAGCTCCGACAGTGCAGTAATATTGTCACATATACTCCCTCTCCGGCCTCTAGGTCATCAGGCTGCTGATTATCCCGCACCCCTGTCACCATCGTCTCGTGCACCTGCGCCTCATGACACTCACCTGGACTCCATCACCTCCTTGATTATCTTCCCTATATCTGTCTATATCCCTCCCCTATATCCCTCCCCTATATCCCTCCCCTTGGATCTTTCCTCAGGTGTTATTGACTCTGAATCTGTTTCTGTTTCATGTCTGTGCGTTGTTCATGTTTTTTTGTATTATGTTTTAATTTATTTATTAATTGATTCACTCGCTGAACTTGCTTCCGACTCCCGACTCGAATCTAACAAATTACACAACATATACCCAATACACACAAATCTAAGTAGGAATGAATTAAGACTATATACATATATGGATGATACAGTAGAATAGTATAGAATACAGTATATATATATGAGATGAGTAATGCAAGATATGTAAACATTATTAAGTGACTAAGATATGGTAGAATGGTATAGAATACAGTATATACATTTGAGATGAGTAATGCAAGATATGTAAACATTATTAAGTGACTAAGCTATGGTAGAATAGTATAGAATACAGCACATACATATGCGATGAGTAATGCCAGATATGTAAACATTATTAAAGTGACTAGTGTTCCATTCCTTAGGTCAGTACAGGAGCATCAAAGCTGGGACCGAGAGACTGAAAAACAGCCTCTCGGTCCCAGCTTTGATGCACCTGTACTGACCTTGTCTTCTGGATGATAGCGGGGTGAAGAGGCAGTGGCTCGGGTGGTTGATGTCCTTGATGATCTTGTTGGCCTTCCTGTGACATCGGGTGCTGTAGGTGTCCTAGGGGGCAAGTACTTTGCCCCCGGTAATGCGTTGGGCAGACCGCACCTTGATGTGTACACCAAGGAACTTGAAGCTTTCCACCTTCTCTACTGCGTTCCCATCAATGTAGATAGGGGGATGCACCCTCTACTGTTTCCTGAAGTCCACGATCATCTCCTTTGTTTTGTTACCGTTGAGTGAGAGGTTGTTTTCCAGGCACCACACTCCCAGAGCCCTCACCTCCTCCCTGTAGGCTGTCTCGTCATCGTTGGTAATCAAGACTACTACTGTTGTGTCGTCTGCAAACTTGATGATTGAGTTGGAGGCGTGCTTGGCCACACAGTCATTGGTGAACAGGGAGTACAGGAGGGGTCTGAGCACGCACCCTTGTTGGGCCCCAGTGTTGAGGATCAGCGGAGTGGAGGTGATGTTTTCTACCTTCATCACCTGGGGGCGGCCCGTCAGGAAGTTCTGGACCCAATTGCACAGGGCGGGGTGCAGACCCAGGGCCCCGAGCTTAATGAGGTGCTTGGAGGGTACTGTGGTGTTGAATCCTGAGCTATAGTCAATAAACAGTCTTCTTACATAGGTATTCCTCTTGTCCGGATGAGATAGGGTAGTGTGAAAAGTGATGGCGATTGCATCGTCTGTGGATCTATCGGGGCGGTAAGAAAATTGAAGTGGGTCTAGGTTGGCAGGTAAGGCAGTGGTGAAATTATCCTTGACTAGTCTCTCAAAGCACTTCATGATGACAGAGGTGAGTGCTATGGGGCGATAGTCTTTAAGTTCAGTTACCTTTGCCTTCTTGGGTACAGGAACAATGGTGGCCATCTTGAAGCATGTGGGGACAGCAGACTGGGATAGGGAGAGATTGAATATGCCCGTAAACACACCAGCCAGCTGGTCTGCGCATGCTCTGAGGACGTGGCTAGGGATACCGTCTGGGCCGGCAGCCTTGCGAGGGTTAACACGTTTAAATGTTTTACTCACATCCGCCACGGAGAAGGAGAGCCCACAGTCTTTGGTAGCGGGCCGCATCGGTGGCACTGTGTTATCCTCAAAGTGTGCGAAGAATGTGTTTAGCCTATCCGGAAGCAAGATGTCTCGGCGACGTGGACGGTTTTCCTTTTGTAGTCCGTGATTGTCTGTAGTCCCTGCCACATACGTCTCATGTCTGAGCCATTGCATTGCGACTCCACTTTATATCTATTCTGACATTTAGCTTGTTTGATTGCCTTGGAGTGAATAACTACACTGTTTATATTCTGCCATATTCCCAGCCACCTTGACATGGTTAAATGCGGTGGTTTGTGCTTTCAGTTTTGCACGAATGCTACCATCTATTCACTGTTTCTGGTTACGGTAGGTTTTAATAGTCACAGTGGGTACTACATCTCCTATACACTTCCTTATAATCTCAGTCATCGTATCTGTGTATGCGTCTAGATAATTTTTTCGCAAGCTACCCGGAACATATCCCAGTCCACATGATCAAAACAATCCTGAAGCATGGGTTCTGATTGGTCAGATCAGTGTTGAATAGTTATTAGCACGGGTACTTCCTGTTTGAGTCCATTCAGGCGATTTGGAACTTTCAAACAGTTGTTATGAATGCGGTCGGACGGGCGAGGGTGACGGCGGTGTGACTTCAAGAGACGTCTTCACAGAAGAAGTTGTGCGCACACAGCGAGCTGCAGGAAATATACATTTAGTAATAAGGTTGAATTTAAAAGATGGAGTCGTGGTCAGATTTGCCAAAATGAGGGAGCATTCCGGAAGTTTGAATAGCAATGGTCAAGAGCCTTAGCAGCGCGAGCAGTACAGTCAATTAGTTGATAGAACTGTGGCAGCCTAGTCCTCAAATTTTATTTGGTAAAGTCCCCAGCTACAATAAATGCAGCCTCAGGATATGTGGTTTCCAGTTTGCATAAAGTCCAGTGAAGTTCTTTGAGGGCCGTTGTGGTATCGGCTTGAGGAGGGATGTAAACGTCCGTGGCAATGACGGAGGAGAATTCTTTTGGGAGATAATATGGCCGGCATTTGATTTTGAGGTATTCTAGGTCGGGTGACCGAAAGGACTTGAGTTCTTGTATGTTTCTAGAATTACACCATGAGTCGTTCATCGTGAAACACACCCCTTCTGCTTCCCGAGAGATATTTATTCCTGTCTGCGTGATATACTGAGAACCGTGCTGGCTTTACTGACACTGACAGTGTCTCCCGAGAGCCATGTTTCCGTGAAACAAAGTATGTTACAGACCCAATGTCTCTCTGGAAAGAAATCCTTGCTCTAAGCTCATCAACTTTCTTATCCAAAGACTGAACATTAGAGAGTAATATACTCGGAAGCGGTGGGGGGGGGTGTGCGCCTCCTAAGTGGAACCAGCAGGCCGCCTCGAGTGCCTCTCCTCTGCCGGCGATGTTTTGGGTCGGCCTTTGGAATAAGTTAAATTTCTCTGGGGAGAGTGAACAAAGGATCTGCTCCAGGGAAATCGTATTCCTGGTTGTAATGCTAGGACTTCTGGTGAGTTACCGCCGCTCTAATCTCCAATAGTTCTTCCGGGCTGTATGTAATGACACAAAACATTTCCTGAGCTAAATATGTAAGAAATAGTACAGTTTCCTAAGAGCTAGTCGTGATGCTGCCATCTCCGTTGGCACCATCTCCGGTCGGTGCTCTAGAGTTTCTCTGTGGAGGTGGGAGAACCTTCCAGAAAAACAACCATCTCTGCAGCACTCCACCAATCAGGCCTATATGGTAAAGTGACCAGACAGAAGCCACTCCTCAGTAAAGGCACATGACAGTCTGCTTGGAGATTGCCAAAAGCCACCTAAAGAGTCCCAGACCATGAGAAACAAGATTCTCTGGTCTGATGAAACCAAGATTGAACTCTTTACACTGAATGCCACATCTGGAGGAAACTTGGCACCTTCCCTACAGTGAAGCATGGTGGTGGCAACATCATGCTGTGTGCGTTTTCTTCAGCGGCATGGACTGGGAGACTAGTCAGGATCGAAGGAAAGATGAACAAAGCAAAGTACAGAGAGATCTTTGACGAAAACCTGCTCCAGAGCACTCAGGACCTAAGACTGGGGCGAATGTTCATCTTCCAACAGGACAACAACCCTAAACACACAACCAAGACAACGCAGGAATAGCTCAGGATGAGTCTCTGAATGTCCTTGAGTAGCCCAGCCAGAGCCCGGACTGAGTGAAGGGTCAGAATGCTTATGTAACCGTGATATTTCATTTTCTTTCTTTTTTTACAAAACCTGTTTTTGCTATGTCATTATTAAAATTCTAATATTAAATTCACATAATTGCCTTAATGAGGGAAATCAAACAAGCAAAACAACATGGCAGTGATTTAGACAGAGCAAAGACATTTCAGCTTATGATTTCACCTGACAGCTTTATTCACAGGCAAATGAAAGATGGTTGTAATATGCTACAATAATTGTACTATTGGGGGATATGAAACCTAAGACAAAAGTGGTAACCAACATGGAAAAGATGTTGAATTGACGTCTGTGCCCAGTGGGATGAACACATATACAAAAACATATTTATTTTCAGACAAATCGAAACACTAGCCATGAGGTCCTTTTCTATCCATTCCACCTGCCTGCACAGAGAGGAGAGAGAGCAGAATGATCCTGCTGCCATATCTCACAGAAACCATTTAACCATTTCCCCTAACCATTTACCGTCTCCACAGCAACCTTCAAGGTGACGACCAGACAGGTTCATACTATTTTAAATATTATACTCTGGGTGTTTGTTTTAGCCTGCAGATAGACTGGGTTCACTGATTTCCATCTACTCTACTGCTTCCATAAGATATAATGCCAGGAAAACTCAATTAAGCACAGCTAAAATATTTGAAAATGATTTTGAATAGTACTTGAACCCAGGTCTGGTTACATAGCTGTGTTTTCTTGTCCTCCTTAGTCTTTCCTCTGATGAGCTCCTTATGTCCCAGTCATTACAGCAGCTGATGCAGCCTGACAACCAGAGGGCTCCAGCCTACACCAATGGCAGCTAATTAATTTGGCCAGACAAACAAACGTCTGAGGGTTAAATTGCTGCTCCAATAATGACCTAATACAACGAAATGAGAGAAATATGTTATAACAGAGAGCTCTCCGCTGATGATTCTCTTTTATCTCCTCCCAGAAGTCTACCTTCAACTGCAGATCCCACTAGAACGGGCCTCGTGAGACCGTGCTGCTTGATAACCACGACAATTAGTATCATCTGAGACGTGGCTATAAAACAGTAACCATTCATACAGTAGACACTCTAGAGCTGAGGCAAAGCGATGTCTACTTCAATCTATTTCTATGTGTGAACTAGAGAAATTCATTATATTTCTAAATATAGAGAAATTCTGAAAGTGTTCAAAACCTTATATCAAAAGGTAGAAATATAATCTCAGAAACACAATGCAATTCTCATACTGATTGAGCTACAGTACATTCCACAATGCAGATGTAAAGTACAGTGCAGTCAATTTAAAATGAAACTAAAACAATTTCTAGTGCTGATGAGGGTGATAGGTGAGAGCTGTAACTGTGGCCCACCCACACACGAACATGATGACTAAGCCTACCTATGGTCTAGACTCCAGGCTCTGAATCTGACAGCGTGTGTGTGTCTGAGCTTAGAGGTGCCTTGTCTTGGCAGCAACATAGCCCAACACTCCAGGCACATCACATATCCTCGGAACACAGACCATTGGATACAAACAAGCAGGAAACAGTTGACCCTTCTAACTGACCCTCCCTGAAGCACATACAGCCCTTGAAGCATTCAGAGGACACCATCACCATCATCATCATCATTATCACTGCTACACCCTGCCATAAACACAGTGATAGAAAACCAGTTAGGCTCTTGTTCTTGGCTGCGTTGTTGTTGCCATGGTGTGTGACGCGTTTTCAAAGTACTTCATGCTTATTTCTCTAGTAAACATGCTATAGAAAGCAGGGTCTGTTGTCAAACTATGTAATTCCCCCTCAAAGGAGCAGTTATTGTTGATTTAGCATGTAATTACCACCACTCATTCCATATAGCTTCCATAAGCGTCATGAAAAGAGGGAGGGGGTAGGGAAACAAAGTGATTCATCGGAAAGAAACGTAGGTGGAACCAATTATCACAAACGTCACCCTGCTACTCGTTCAGGTTTCAATCAAGTGGCGTTTCTATTTATGATTTGGGTCGTATCTACCAACCACTCTTCCTCCTGTCTTCCTCTCCTCCGTCAGCCCTCCTTCCTCCCATCCTCCTGTCATATGCGTGCTCCCATTGTGCCTGTTAATCTCTAGCTTCCAGCCCTGAAGATAATGAAGGCCAGGGAGGGGATCCCTTCTGAGGAAGCCCATGCTAGCCTGCAACACCAGCCAACCAGGGAGCATCAGTCAATCAGGGAGACAGACAGCACTGACAGACCCCACTAGCCTAGCATAGCCTACTACTGAGACGGACAGGGAGACAGGGAGGGAGACAGACAAGGAGACAGGGAGGTAGACAAACGGGGAGACAGACAGGGAGACAGACAGAGAGACAGACAGACAGACAGGCAGGCAGGGAGAAAGACAGCACTGGCAGAGCCTGATGGGCCTCACAACTACCCCTCCCCTCCCACCCACTAGCCTCGGCTGGTAATATTAATGATTATATTTCATAATGTAAGGATGAGAATTGGATGTTAGTGACTGATTAGTAATGCCTGACGAGTCCCTATAAATTGGTCTATGTCATGCCAGATAATTGAGTAAGCATGCCAAACGGCATGTTAAATAGCTATTTTCTAAAAACCAAAGACAGTAAATATTGCTTGGGTTAGGATAGAGGGAGAGAGAGACCAAGAAAGAGGGAGGAGGGTGAAGGATGCAGAACATCCTATATATCAGCACAGAGCATAGCAAAACCAAAATGAGTTTTATTTTCTGCTTACTGTAAGCTCTGGAGTTAGGAAATAACCAAGCAGCACTGATGAGGAACTAATTACATGTGCTTCCATTTTGGATAATGTTCTTCGAGACGAGCTGATAAAAACTGTAAGTGCGTGAAGATGCTTCTCACATAAAACCCACAGACAGCGATTAGGGAAGACAGACTCTGCCATGGAGATCTCCATAAATTATAGTGTCTAAATGGATAGAAAACACTGTGGTAGCCCAGCAACCAGCTACAATTATCTTCAACAATGTGACTTCTGAGACACCCAAGGGAAAACATACGTGAAGGAGTATGCATTGGGAGGCATTGTGTTTTCAAGTTATTCTGGCTTTAAGGGAGAAATATACTGTTACATATTAATAGTCAAATATGTTATGTGATATTCTCTGTGCAGTAAAATGAAACACCTTATCAACAAATCTGCTGATGCATACAATATTACTCTAAAGCAATCTCTATGAGCTTCGGATCAACATTCTTTCATCCGACCTTGATAATTCTTTAAAAAACTGCACATAAAATGGACCACTGCTCTGGCAAAGAGAAAATATGTAATGTACATCTTCTCTCAGTAAGGAAAATACTGAGAAATCAGTATCCCACAACAAAAAACATACTGTCCAATTTGTGCAGGAAAAATACTACAATATTTTGAATAGGACTGTCAAAGTTACCGTGTTTATAACGCATTAACCCGTGACATGTTTAGCGCTGTAAATTGTTTTGACAAGGTTAATCGCCATTTCTTCACAGCACGAGACCATTTATGCACACCTGTTTTCGCATCAATCCTTTTAAGTGCAGAACACAACACGGAACACAGCTACAGCCTTTACATAGCTGAAGACTGTATTCTTCTAGCCAAAATCTTGTCAAAGTTATATTACTGGAGCTATGATTTGTCTTTCTGCCGCGGATTCGTGTGCATGTCACAGGCCATTTTAAACTACTCGCAAGACACATTTTTGGGGTTTGATATAAAAAACATTGTTTAGCTAGCTAATCATGTTACCTACCTAGCTAGCTACCTGATAACTGACAACCAGAGGTGAGAGAGAGGGGATGTGGGAGAGAGAGGATGTGGGAGAGCGGGAGTAAGTGAGAGAGATGATGTGGGAGAGCGGGAGTAAGTGAGAGAGATGATGTGGGAGAGCGGGAGTAATTGAGAGAGATGACGTGGGAGGGTGAGAAGGTGTGAAGGCCTATGTGTGTAAAGTTATCTGAACAGTACAGATGGTTACAGTGTTTTCAGAACATTGTTGGACAAGTTTAAAAGCTCTTTGTTTTTTGTATCCATAGAGATAGTTACACTCATTTAGAATGCCTGAAGATTAACAGTACTGTGTGTGTGTGTGTGTGTGTGTGTGTGTGTGTGTGTGTGTGTGTGTGTGTGTGTGTGTGTGTGTGTGTGTGTGTGTGCTGTGCTGTGCAATAACAGTGATAAGAGGGAGTAGGCCTACTTAACCATTGGGAGCATTAATAGTTCTATGTTAGTGACTTTTGTGTTGTTTATGGTGAACATGCTATTAAAATATCCTGATGTAGATAATTTTGTGTTGATCATGATGAACATGCTATTAAAACATTCCAATGTACATAATTTTGTGTTTCTATCCATTACCATCAAAGTATGCCTGTAACTCAATGTACTTCTTGTTAAATATATGTTTTTATCAAATTCAAAAATGTAATTTAAATGTAATTAACTAATGCAATTAACTCGATTCATTATTTTACTCGTTTGACAGCACTAATTTAGAAACGTCAGTACTAGGCATGGTGAGAATAGAGTTCAGCTTTACGGCGCTGATATAAAACATACTGAAAGCAATTTCCTGCTGAGAGAGAGATAAGGAGAGAAGAGAGATACAGGGGGAGAGAAAGATGGAGAGACAGAGCGAGAATGTCCTGGGGCTCTGTTCACAAACACAAACAGACCCCACAGAGCCCCAGGACAACAACACAATTAGACCCAACCAAATAATGAGAAAACAAAAAGATTATTACTTGACACATTGGAAACAATTAACAAAAAAACTGAGCAAACTAGAAAGCTATTTGGCCCTAAACAGAGAGTACACAGTGGCAGAATATCTGACCACTGTGACTGGCCCAAATTTAAGGAAAACTTTGACTATGTACAGACTCAGTGAGCATAGCCTTGCTATTAAGAAAGGCCGCTGTAGGCAGACCTGGCTCTCAAGAGAAGATAGGCTGTGTGCACACTGCCCACAAAATGTGGTGGAAACTGAGCTGCATTTCCTAACCTCCTGCCAAATGTATGACCATATTAGAGACACATATTTCCCTCAGATTACACAGATCCACAAACAATTCGAAAACAAACCCAATTTTGATAAACTCCCATATCTACTGGGTGAAACATCATAGTGTCATCACAGCAGCAATATTTGTGACCTGTTGCCACAAGAAAAAGGCAACCAGTGAAGAACAAACTCCTATGTAAATAATAACAATAAATAATAACAATAAATAATAAATACATACCCATATTTATGTTTATTTATTTTCCCTTTCGTACTTTAACTATTTGCATATCGTTACATCACTGTATATAGACATAACATAACATTTGAAATGTCTTTATTGTTTTGGAACTTCTGTGAGTGTAATGCTTACTGTTACTTTTTATTGTTTATCTCACTCTTGTTTATTATCTACCTCACTTGCTTTGGCAATGTTGACATATGTTTCCCATGTCAATAAAGCCCTTAAATGGAATTGAATTGAGAGAGAAGGACAGAGAGAAAAGAGTCAGAGAGAGGGAGTGAGCAAGTGGGAAGGATAAAGAGAGGACGAAGTGACAGAGAGCGATGTGAGACGTCACATTGACTCTCACAAAAGCCGCTTTACCTTGAAATTTCAGGCAGCAGCAGAAAGGGATTTCACTCTTTCCAGCAATAAAAATCCATACAGTTGATGTACTAGCTAATCAGGCCACAGCGATATTGGACATGTTCAGAATAAATACAATCTACAGACGGTAATGGACTCCTGGGTGAGACGTGTGCTACTGGAATTGACATGTTGACTGTAGAAATAGAGAAATAACAATGTACTCTTGCTCTGATTTTTTAAGAAGAATTTATATAACCAATTGCTACTGGCAGACTAAATTCTCCCAATGGCGATATCTGTCAACAAACGAATGAGCTTCAATCCACAACACATCATGCCAATACCTTTGGTTACTTTTGATTTTGTTGGGTTTAGGTGTTTTTATTACCGAATTCCAACTCATTTGTCGTTAATCACGTAGCTCACACTGTAAAAAGTATTCATATGGCTCGAAGCTCAGTCTTTACTGCAACACTATATCAAATCAGCCAGCCTGTCAGCCAATCAGAGCTTGACCCACGATACAGTCAGGTAGCACTCCCACGGTGACAGGCAGCTGCTGATGTTGATAGACCACTAGTGCTTACAAATTCTCAGAAAACAAGCTAGCTACAGATGCTGTATCTTAATTTGATCATCCTGTTGTTGCAGGATTTTTCTTGCACAGCAGGAAATGAAAACTTGTAGTGTATCCACGGTTTAAAAAGGCTTCTAAGGTTGTTGTATCCAATTTAACATTACAGACTTGATTTGCCCTAAGGAAACATTTATTTACCCCTACAAAAAAATGTTAATTAATTATAATCCACATAACATTTCACATTTCCTGTTGATGCAGGATTATTTTCAGGGTCTGAAATGAAGATAAAGCATCTGTACTCTCAGAAGAACGCTCCACAATCACCTAATAGAAAACCCAAAACCCTTCAAATGACTTTTAAACAGTAGAATCCCATCTGGACTAAAGTGTGTTATAAAGACTTAGTAACCACATTAAGAAACTATGCACAATTTTACACCAACCACTAGGCTACATCTGCCTGTTGCAAATAAACATAAAACTCCATTCTGTTCTTCCCACACTGATTTTCATTCATTTCAGCACCACCTTGAAGGACATCTCCACATAACAGCAGTGAAGCAGAATGCATTTATACAATGACTGAGGGAATTCAGTTCCAGTTCTCTTGAGTCATGATGGCAGTCAAATTCCATGTGACTGTTTAGTCACAGTAACTAGGCTTCTCCCAGCTCTGATACTGCTGATGTTCATTAGTAGTCTACCAAACTTGCTAACTGCCTGGTACTCAGCAGTCTATCGTCCCTCTAATCACTCTGACATCATTGCAAATGTAATCGAAAATCTAAATCAAACAGTTCATGAGAACCCATGAGCTCATGTTGTGCAGCATTTCTATAGGCTATGCAATTGCGTGAGAAAACAGAGTGATGCCCTCTATATCAGCTTTCTATCGGCTAGACCTACTATATTTATTTCTCAACTTTCCTAATATTGAGCACATTGCTCCTCTTAACAACAGGAGTATAGCCTACCTGGCTGGCATTAATTATACTTTTTAAAATGTAGATGTTCCAAAGGTCTGCACCAGTGACTTGTACGCTATGCGTGGAAGCCAGGAGATGTTAAACGTGTTTATGTTAATGAACAGTAAATTACCGTGAGACTGGCTGTTTGCATGACAATCACCGGCTGACAAAATGTAATGACCGCCACGTCCCTAATTATGATCAATTAATTGCAAAGAAGAAAAACTACCGTACACACACACACATCTTCACAGGTGTGTTGTGTAATCTTTACAGGTGTATTGTTAATCTTTACAGGTGCATTGTTGATCTTTACAGGTGTATTATATAGTCTTTACATGTGTATTGTTAATCTTAACAGGTGTATTGTTAATCTTTACAGGTGTATTATATAGTCTTTACAGTTGCATTATATAATCATTACAGGCGTATTGTATAATCTTTACAAGTGTATTATATCATCTTTACAGGTGTATTATATTACAGGTGTATTATATTATCTTTACAGGTGTATTATATAATCTTTACAGGTATATTATCTTTACAGGTGTATTACCATTACCTGTCGTCATTCTGAAAGGACTGGTCCCCCAGCAGCAGGTCCCTGAAGCGGTAGCGGGGCGGTAGAGGAGGGACCTCAGAGTCCACCTCCAACTTGAGGGCTGAGATGTCCAGAATAACTCCACTGTTGCTGCTGTTGTTCTTCTGGAGGGTCTCCGTGGAGTCAGACCTGACAACATACAAAGAAATCTAAGAAAGACATACTGTATAAGAAATCTAAGAAAGACATACTGTATAAAAAAATATGTAGGGTTGGATGACTTAAGACACGATCTCTGATTGCTGGCAAGCAGCTTTTGATATGATCTCTGACACTGACATACTGAGTTGCTGACAGAGCACTGAGGAGGTTAGAATATAGTCTCACACTGGGATATGATACGTTTTGAGTTGTTGACAGGACAGAGGTACAACTATGATATGTCTCAATGGTTGACAGCAAGGTTTAACAAGCACATCCATGTACTTTATCTCCTCTTATTCTGTAGCGTTCCATTGCAATGAAAGGGAAAGGAATGACAAGCAAGCAGAGAAGGAAATTACATTTTTATCAAGGGATTTGTTCATATCTGGGTCGATGCAAGAGTATGTGTGTGTTTGTGTGTGTGTGCATGCACATGAGTGTTTAAAGTGAGCAAAACAGAGTTGTACAGATCCACAATGAGCACTAACACAAATATATAAAATCTGATTAAATCAATGGCCTGATCAACTGCCCAGAGTCTGGGCCATCCACATTTTCACCACATGAGCAAAAATGTATAAATAAATGCTGAATAGAATTCCAACCATTTTTGGCATTAGATGGGATTTTTTGAAACAGACCTGTTGGAGAGGGAAAATGTTAAATCCATCAACTTGTGCAGTAATTGAATGGTAAGATTATCCTAAGCAATTTGGATCCAGTTAAAATGGAAAGGTTTCTCTCCGCATTAAATAACTACACCACAAAGTCTACACATTTTGATGATGTGAAATTTGATGTCTGAAGACGATTTCCACAGTGACAATACATGATGTATTCATGATGCATTAAACCCCCTAGGGAACACAGATCATCTCCCTAGCTGAACATACAGCCTGCATCCCAAATTGACACCCTATTTCCTACAGATGCCGTATCTTCATTTGAGGAAGTTTGAAACCACAGCATGAAAATAATCCTGCAAGCAACAGGTCATGTGAATTGTTATGTGGATTATAATGAATGGAATTTTTTTGTAGGGGTTGATACATTTTACGTTAGGGTAAATATTTTAACGTGGAAATTACTAACTTTAGAAGCCTTTTTGAACCTTGAGTACAAAACAAGTTGGCATTTCCTGCTGAGCAAGAACATTCCTGCAACAACAGAATGATCAAATTAAGATACAGCATGTGTATATAGCTACAGTAGTGCACGATTTTTGAGCACAGCCCTCTGGTCAAGAGTAGTGCACAACATAGAGAATAGGGTGTCATTTGGGAGGCAAGGTTTAATAAATGTTCTGTACAGAACGGTAGTATTGGTCGGAGCAGTCCACTGAATACACCATTAAACATAGTCAAATGAAGATAAACAGGTTTCAATTATCCAGGATCACTCTGGGACCGTTTCATTATGGCTGCTCTATTGATACTGGTGGAATGTTTAAGTAGAAGATCAAACAAACATAGGCTTACAGCCAATACAAACACACACACACACTATTTTCATGTCAGTCCTTGTCACGTTGACAAGACACATTACCTGTCACCATGGGATCTCGAGGATCGACGCAGCGGGCTCATGGTAGCGTCTTGGTGAGGGATATAGGAATATTTGAGAGAGAGAGAGAGAGAGAGAGAGAGAGAGAGAGAGAGAGGAAAAGAGAGAGAGAGAGAGGAAAAGAGAGGAAAAGAGAGGAAAAGAGAGAGGAAAGCAGAGTTCAACATGAATAATACATCTACAAGGTGGGGGGTATACGGTGTGTAACAATAACACACACAGCATACATATCAGCTTAACTCTGTGCTGCTGCTGAGGCAAACCAATCCCTCTGAAGTTACCTCTTCTTTTACATTCCTTCTTTAAGGATTACTCCAACATGCGGTTGATGGCTAAGACGAGTTGTGTTATGTCTCACTATAACACAGTTTCATGAAAAGTCAAAGTAATGTTTTAGATCAGTGGTATTCAAAGTCAGGGTCGCAATGGAAACAGCAGTAGGGTCGCCAAAAACTAAAGAAATATATATATTTAAGAGAATGGAATACATTTTTTGAGAAAGATAATTTGACAAATACAATTTTATTGAGTAAATGTATTTATTGGTTTCTTTTAATTTTGATAAGAGATGAAAATGCAATGAAACTGAAAGTTATTTGATGATGTCTAATCAAAATGTACCGATTTTAAGGTTGTGTCATCAGATTTGGGGTGGGACCGCAAGAAATTCTTGGGGAAAAAAATGGGGTCCCTGCTGAAAAATTCTTAATACTACTGTTTTAAATTTAGGCAATGTGCTACGTGGAGCCTTTGATAATCAACAAGCAGTAAAGTGCCTCTCTGATTTGCTGTAAAAACACTAAGTGGACAATATGGGACTCAAATGGGTTATTTGCTGATCTTGTGTGTGACGATGCTTCACTCCAAAAAAAGGACATCATTTCTAAACCCTTTGTTTTGTCCTTCAGAAATGTACAGACTTTATCAAGCAACTAATTAACTTACAGACATAAAAACACAATGATTTCTGTGTTAATATGGAGGAAAGAAAAGTAATCTCTCTTTTGTATACTAGTGGTGTGCTGAAAATGTGGACTCAATAGTAGTGGGCTCAAAGCATAAATGTTGGCACAGAGGTAGATAGATGTACAGTATGTACTCTGAACATATACATATACATATGGAGCCACTGCAGATTTGGCCCCTGGGGGGCGTGGCAGCCACTATAACTCTCTATAACAAGTCTCTATAACAAGTTCCGTTGAGAGCCCATAGCATTCCAAAGTTAAAGTTAAAAGACTGATGGCACCGGTGCCCATATACTGTAGCCTATATAACATATCAGCATAGCATAGCAGTGGCTATTTTTGTTAATACTGGTATGTCAGATTAGCTCAATCGCCAAATTCAACCTCTGAAAAAAAACATAAAATAACCATTCAAAACATGAAAAACATACATAAACATAGAATTTGATTTTTAATTGTGTGAAAATGTTCTAATGTGTGTACAATATGCTTATTTTTGGAAATGTAAATAATTTACTTGTGTTGCAAAATGTTAATAAAATAAAAAAGTGTTACTGTTTGACAGAAAGTATCTTTTTGCCATCATTTCCAGTTTGAGGAGGAAAAAAATACCAGTTTTTGTGCTTTTAGTGGTCGAAATATGTTGGTGCTTTTAGGGTCAATCTTTGTACCATGCTCAACGTCCCAACTCCTTATCTGGAGCTCTCCTACAGTACATTAAGTACATAGGGAGCTCTCCAATGCACACACATGGCTAATGACTATATGGGTCAGCCCTGTAGGCGGTCATCATGAGAGAATGGACAGGCTGGAGTGGGCTCATGAGAGAGAGAGAGAGAGAGAGAGAGAGAGAGAGAGAGAGAGAGAGAGAGAGAGGCAGACCTGGCTTTCAAGAAAAGACAGGCTATGTGCACACTGCCCACAAAATGAGGTGGTAACTGAGCTGCACTTCCTAACCTCGTGCCAAATGTATGACCATATTAGAGACACATATCAGGATGCTTTACTGTTGGCATGACACAGGACTGATGGTAGCGCTCACCTTGTCTTCTCCGGACAAGCTTTTTTCCAGATGCCCCAAACAATCGGAAAGGTGATTCATCAGAGATAATGACTTTACCTCAGTCCTCAGCAGTCCACTCCCTGTACCCTTTGCAGAATATCAGTCTGTCCCTGATGTTTTTCCTGGAGAGAAGTGGCTTCTTTGCTGCCCTTCTTGACACCAGGCCATCCTCTAAAAGTCTTCGACTCACTGAGCGTGCAGATGCACTCACCTGCCTGCTGCCATTCCTGAGCAAGCTCTGTACTGGTGGTTCCCCGATCCCGCAGCTGAATCACCTTTAGGAGGCGGTCCTGGTGCTTGCTGGACTTTCTTGTGCGCTCTGAAGCCTTCTTCACAACAATTGAACCGCTCTCCTTGAAGTTCTTGATGATCCGATAAATGGTTGATTTAGGTGCAATCTTACTGGCAGCAATATCCTTACCTGTGAAGCCCTTTTTTGTGCAAAGCAATGATGACGGCACGTGTTTCCTTGCAGGTAACCATGATTGACAGAGGAAGAACAATGATTCCAAGCACCACCCTCCTTTTGAAGCCTCCAGTCTGTTATTCGAACTCAATCAGCATGACAGCGTGATCTCCAGCCTTGTCCTCGTCAACACTCACACCTGTTTTAACGAGAGAATCACTGACATGATGTCAGCTGGTCCTTTTGTGGCAGGGCTGAAATGTAGTGGAAACGTTTTTGTGGGATTCAGTTAATTTGCATGGCAAAGAGGGACTTTGCAATTAATTGCAATTCATCTGATCACTCTTCATAACATTCTGGAGTATATGCAAATTACCATCATACAAACTGAGGCAGCAGGCTTTGTGAAAAATAATATTTGTGTCATTCTCAAAACTTTTGGCTACGACTGTTGAATGTGTAATGTTTGCAGTTCATTTTTCATTTTTTTATTGTTTATTATCTATTTCACTTGCTTTGGTAATGTTAACATGTTTCCCATGCCAATAAAGTCCATAAATTGAAAGAGAGAGAGAGAGAGAGAGAGAGAGAGAGAGAGAGAGAGAGAGAGAGAGAGAGAGAGAGAAGTATCATCAACAGCAGACATCTACATTTCCTCAGTGAAAACAATGTACTGAGGCTCTGATTTGTTGATTTGTTGATAAAAATATATATATTTCGACTCAATTTGGCATGGAGCTCTGCTGTAAAAATTTATGGAAAGTGGTGTTGGGGGAAAATATACAACATTTTAAAATGGTTTTTATTCAACCAGGTAAAACCCATTAAGGTTAAAAACCTCTTTTGCGAGGGTGACATGGCAAGAAGCCAAAACAAGGAAATAGCAGTGTGTCCACAAAATATTACAGAAAAATACAAAATACACACACAGGACCAAGTGTCACAAGTTAAAGATACAATTGAAGATTAGAAACAACTGCAGTCATCACAAACAGTGTTGTCGATCAGAGTCTTTAAAACAGACAGAAACACTAACTCCCCTAACTTTAAAATCTTCTGAATCATGTTCCAGGATGAATGGGAATTTTTCCCATCTCAGTTCTAGCCTTATGAACAGACAAGGACAGCAGCGACATTATAAAATCCATTAACACAAACAACAAGTGTGCGATTAAAATTGGAGAAAAAAAAAGTTGTATTTTCACAGGGCCGTGGGTTGAGACAGGGATGCAGCTTGAGCCCCACCCTCGTTCAACATATACAGTACATTCGGAAAGTATTCAGACCCCTTGACTTTTTCCACATGTTGTTACGTTTCAGAATTATTCTACAATGGATTAAATTATATATATTTCTCATCAATCTACACACAATAACCTATAATGACACAGAGTCCCCCGGTACTGCTGCTCATTCCATGCACCAGGTCTATTTCACCAGCTTTCTAGGCATCACTGAACTTGATTCATTACCACCAACCCCGGGCTGTCTTGTCTCATTACGCACACCTGGTTCCCATTCCCCCTGATTAGTATGTTATATATGTGCTCTCTGTTCCCCATTGTACTTGTCGGTTACTGTTCCCATGTCAGTTGGTCTTGTGAGTACCTGTGCTTTATTGTTTAGGCTTTCGTGATACGTGTATTGTGCACTTGTTATTTCGGGTCTGGTCCTATGTAGTGTTATGACGGGTCTCGTCCCATGTAATATTAAGAGGTTTAAACCTCGCTCTTTTGTTTGGGTTACATCCCTGTGTATTTTATAGATGGGTTTGTTTTGGGCTTCGTCCCTGTGTTGTCCCCGTGTCTTTTTCAAACATTATTTACATAACTATACAGACCCTTTGCTATGAGACTCGAAATTGAGCTCAGGTGCATCCTGTTTCCATTGATCATCCTTGAGATTTTTCCACCTGTGGTAAATTCAATTGACTTGACATGATTTGGAAAGGCACACACTTGTCTATTTAAGGTCCCACAGTTGACCGTGCATGTCAGAGCAAAAACCAAGCCATATGGTCAAAGTATTTGTCGGTAGAGCTCCGAGACAGGATTGTGTCGAGGCACAGATCTGGGGAACGGTACCAATATTTTATTTGCAGCATTGAATGTCCCCAAGAACACAGTGGCCTCCATCATTCTTAAATAGAAGAAGTTTGGAACCACCAAGACTCTTCCTAGCCCGTGCCAAACTGAGCAAATTGAGAAGGGCCTTGGTCAGGGAGGTGACCAAGAACCAGATGATCACTCTGACAGAGCTTCAGGGTTACTAAAGGACTCTCAGACCATGAGAAACAAGATTCTCTGGTCTGATGAAACCAAGATTGAACTATTTCGCCTGAATGCCAAGTGTCACATCTGGAGGAAACTTTGCACCATTCCTACGGTGAAGCATGATGGTGGCAGCGTCATGCTGTCGGGATATTTTTGAGTGGCTGGGACTGGGAGACTCGTCAGGAACGAGGGAACGATGAACGAAGCAAAGTACAGAGAGATCCTTGATGAAAACCTGCTCCAGAGCGCTCGGGACATCAGACTGGGGTGAAGGTTCACCTTCCAACAGGACAACGACCCTAAGCACACAGCCAAGACAACGCAGGAGTGGATTTGGGACAAGTCTCTTTGGCCCAGCCAAAGCCCGGATTTGAACCCGATCAAACATCTCTGGAGAGACCTGAAACTAGCTGTGCAGCGACACTCCCCATCCAAGCTGACAGAGCTTGAGAGGATCTGCAAAAAATAATGGGAGATACTCCCCAAATACAGGTTTGCCAGCTTGTAGCATCATACCCAATAGGACTCAATTATGTAATCTCTGCCAAAGGTGCTTCAACAAAGTACTGAGTAAAGGGTCTGAATACTTATGCTAATGTCATAATTCAGTTTTTATTTTTAATACATTTGCAAAAAATTCTAAAAACCTGTTCTTGCTTTGTCATTATGGGGTATTGTATGTAGATTGATGAGGGAAAAAACTATTTAATCATTTTCAGAATAAGGCTGTAAAATAACAAAATGTGGAAAAAGTCAAGGGGTCAGAATACTTTCCGAATAAACTGTATATCAACGTATTGGCGAGGGCACTAGAACAATCTGCAGCACCCGGCTTCTCTAGTAGGGCTTCACCCTACTAGAATCTGAAGTCAAATGTCTACTGTTTGCTGATGATCTGGTGGTTCTGTCCCAATCAAGGAGGGCCTACAGCAGCACCTAGATCTTCTGCACAGATTCTGTCAGACCTACCTGGGCCCTCACAGTAATTCTCAGTAAGACAAAAAGAATGGTGTTCCAAAAAAGGTCCAGTTGCCAGGACCACAAATACAAATTCCATCTACACACCGTTGTCCTAGAGCACACACAAAACTATACATACCTCCGCCTAAACATCAGCGCCACAGGTAACTTCCACAAAGCTGTGAACGATCTGAGAGACAAGGCAAGAACGGCCTTCTACGCCATCAAAAGAAACATAAAATTCGACATAGGATCTGGCTAAAAATACTTGAATCAGTTATAGAACCCATTGCGCTTTATGGTTGTGAGGTCTGGGGACTGCTCACCAACCAAAAAACACCAAATATCCTGTGTACAATGTAAAACAAATAATGCATGGAGAGACGAATTAGGCCGATACCCACTAATTGTCAAAATGCAGAAAAGATACATTAAATTCTACAACCACCTAAAAGGAACCGATTCCCAAACCTTCCATAACAAAGCCATCACCTATAGAGAGATTAACTTGGAGAAGAATCCACTAAGCAAGCTGGTCCTGGGGTTCTGTTCACAAACACAAACAGACCCAACAAAGCTCCAGGACAGCAACACAATTAGACCCAACCAAATAATGAGAAAACAAAAAGAGAATTACTTGAATTAACAACAAAAAAACTGAGCAAACTAGAATGTTATTTGGCCCTAAACAGAGAGTACACAGTGGCAGAATACCTGACCACTGTGACTGACCCAAACTTAAAGAATGCTTTGACTATGTACAGACTCAGTGAGCATAGCCTTGCTATTGAGAGAGGCAGACCTGACTCTCAAGAGAAGACAGGCTATGTGCACACTGCCCACAAAATGAGGTGGAAACTGAGCTGCATTTCCTAACCTCCTGCCAAATATATGACCATATTAGAGACACATATTTCCCTCAGATCACACCATCACAGCAGCAAGATTTGTGACTTGTTGCCGCAAGAAAAAGGCAACCAGTGAAGAACAAACACCATTGTAAATAAACCCAATATTTATGTTTATTTATTTTCCCATTAGTACTTTAACTATTTGCACATCGTTACAGCACTGTATATAGTCATTACAGTGCCTTGCGAAAGTATTCGGCCCCCTTGACCTTTGCGACCTTTTGCCACATTTCAGGCTTCAAACATAAAGATATAAAACTGTATTTTTTTGTGAAGAATCAACAACAAGTGGGACACAATCATGAAGTGGAACGACATTTATTGGATATTTCAAACTTTTTTAACAAATCAAAAACTGAAAAATTGGGCGTGCAAAATTTTTCAGCCCCTTTACTTTCAGTGCAGTAAACTCTCTCCAGAAGTTCAGAGGTCTCAGAGGTCCGTTAAAAGCGCAGAGAGCATCATGAAGAACAAGGAACACACCAGGCTGAATAATTTTGCACGCCCAATTTTTCAGTTTTTGATTTGTTAAAAAAGTATATGACATTTGAAATGTCTTTATTCCTTTGGAACTTTTGTGAGTGTAATGTTTACTGTTAATTTTTTATTGTTTATTTCACTTTTGTTTATTATCTGTCACTTGCATTGGCAAAAGAAACATATTTGTCCCATGCCAATAAAGCCCTTAAATTGAAATTGAATAGGGAGGGAGAGAGAGAGAAAGAGAGAGAGCAAGAGAGAGAGATACTCTGATTAGCAGCCCAGAGGACAAACCCCAAGAAGCCTCCTGTAAGGAGGGATGAGAGTGTGGTGAGATGACGTGAGAGGGCCAGTGACCTTTGTATTTCATTGTTATTTTTACACTGCCTCTATGCACACTCACAGGGCCCTACACACTACACACACTGATACTCCAAAACACACGAACACTCACTGCATCATCTGCTCACTCACACAAATGCACATACATTTATACTGACACTACACACACTCACATACAAACTGCTGCTACTCTGTTTATACACTCACATACAAACTGCTGCTACTCTGTTTATACACTCACATACAACTGCTGCTACTCTGTTTATACACTCACATTCAAACTGCTGCTACTCTGTTTATACACTCACATACAAACTGCTGCTACTCTGTTTATACACTACTCTGTTTATACACTCACATACAAACTGCTGCTACTCTGTTTATACACTCACATACAACTGCTGCTACTGTGTTTATACTCTCACATTCAAACTGCTGCTACTCTGTTTATACACTCACATACAAACTGCTGCTACTCTGTTTATACACTCACATACAACTGCTGCTACTCTGTTTATACACTCACATTCAAACTGCTGCTACTCTGTTTATACTCTACTCTGTTTATACACTCACATACAAACTGCTGCTACTCTGTTTATACACTCACATACAAACTGCTGCTACTCTGTTTATACACTCACATTCAAACTGCTGCTACTCTGTTTATACTCTACTCTGTTTATACTCTCACATACAAACTGCTGCTACTCTGTTTATACTCTCACATACAAACTGCTGCTACTCTGTTTATACACTCACATACAAACTGCTGCTACTCTTGTTTATACTCTCACATACAACTGCTGCTACTCTGTTTATACACTCACATACAACTGCTGCTACTCTGTTTATACACTCACATACAAACTGCTGCTACTCTGTTTATACACTCACATACAAACTGCTGCTACTCTGTTTATACACTCACATACAAACTGCTGCTACTCTGTTTATACACTCACATACAACTGCTGCTACTCTGTTTATACACTCACATACAAACTGCTGCTACTCTGTTTATACACTCACATACAAACTGCTGCTACTCTGTTTATACACTCACATACAAACTGCTGCTACTCTGTTTATACACTCACATACAAACTGCTGCTACTCTGTTTATACACTCACATACAACTGCTGCTACTCTGTTTATACACTCACATACAAACTGCTGTTACTCTGTTTATACACTCACATTCAAACTGCTGCTACTCTGTTTATACACTCACATACAACTGCTGCTACTCTGTTTATACACTCACATACAACTGCTGCTACTCTGTTTATACACTCACATACAAACTGCTGCTACTCTGTTTATACTCTCACATACAACTGCTGCTACTCTGTTTATACACTCACATACAAACTGCTGCTACTCTGTTTATACTCTCACATACAACTGCTGCTACTCTGTTTATACACTCACATACAAACTGCCTTTACTCTGTTTATACACTACTCTGTTTATACACTCACATACAAACTGCTGCTACTCTGTTTATACACTAACATACAAACTGCTGCTACTCTGTTTATACACTCACATACAAACTGCCTTTACTCTGTTGATACACTACTCTGTTTATACACTCACATACAAACTGCTGCTACTCTGTTTATACACTCACATACAAACTGCTGCTACTCTGTTTATACACTCACATACAAACTGCTGCTACTCTGTTTATACACTCACATACAACTGCTGCTACTGTGTTTATACACTCACATACAAACTGCTGCTACTCTGTTTATACACTCACATACAAACTGCTGCTACTCTGTTTATACTCTCACATACAACTGCTGCTACTCTGTTTATACACTCACATACAAACTGCCTTTACTCTGTTTATACACTACTCTGTTTATACACTCACATACAAACTGCTGCTACTCTGTTTATACACTCACATACAAACTGTTGCTACTCTGTTTATACACTCACATTCAAACTGTTGCTACTGTGTTTATACACTCACATACAAACTGCTGCTACTCTGTTTATACACTCACATACAAACTGCTGCTACTCTGTTTATACACTCACATACAACTGCTGCTACTCTGTTAATACTCTCACATACAAACTGCTGCTACTGTGTTTATACACTACTCTGTTTATACACTCACATACAAACTGCTGCTACTCTGTTTATACACTCACATACAACTGCTGCTACTCTGTTAATACTCTCACATACAAACTGCTGCTACTGTGTTTATACACTACTCTGTTTATACACTCACATACAACTGCTGCTACTCTGTTTATACTCTCACATACAACTGCTGCTACTCTGTTTATACACTCACATACAAACTGCCTTTACTCTGTTTATACACTCACATACAACTGCTGCTACTGTGTTTATACACTCACATACAACTGCTGCTACTCTGTTTATACACTCACATACAAACTGCCTTTACTCTGTTTATACACTCACATACAACTGCTGCTACTGTGTTTATACACTACTCTGTTTATACACTCACATACAAACTGCTGCTACTCTGTTTATACACTCACATACAAACTGCTGCTACTCTGTTTATACACTCACATACAACTGCTGCTACTCTGTTTATACACTCACATACAAACTGCCTTTACTCTGTTTATACACTCACATACAACTGTTGCTACTCTGTTTATACACTACTCTGTTTATACACTCACATACAAACTGCTGCTACTCTGTTTATACACTCACATACAACTGCTGCTACTCTGTTTATACTCTCACATACAACTGCTGCTACTCTGTTTATACACTCACATTCAAACTGTTGCTACTCTGTTTATACACTCACATTCAAACTGCTGCTACTCTGTTTATACACTCACATACAACTGCTGCTACTCTGTTTATACTCTCACATACAACTGCTGCTACTCTGTTTATACACTCACATTCAAACTGCTGCTACTCTGTTTATACACTCACATACAACTGCTGCTACTCTGTTTATACTCTCACATACAACTGCTGCTACTCTGTTTATACACTCACATTCAAACTGTTGCTACTCTGTTTATACACTCACATTCAAACTGTTGCTACTCTGTTTATACACTCACATACAAACTGCTGCTACTCTGTTTATACTCTCACATACAACTGCTGCTACTGTGTTTATACACTACTCTGTTTATACACTCACATACAACTGCTGCTACTGTGTTTATACACTCACATACAAACTGCTGCTACTCTGTTTATACACTCACATACAAACTGCTGCTACTCTGTTTATACACTCACATACAACTGCTGCTACTCTGTTTATACTCTCACATACAACTGCTGCTACTGTGTTTATACACTCACATACAAACTGTTGCTACTCTGTTTATACACTCACATACAAACTGCTGCTACTCTGTTTATACACTCACATACAACTGCTGCTACTGTGTTTATACACTACTCTGTTTATACACTACTCTGTTTATACACTCACATACAAACTGCTGCTACTCTGTTTATACACTCACATTCAAACTGCTGCTACTCTGTTTATACACTCACATACAAACTGCTGCTACTCTGTTTATACACTACTCTGTTTATACACTCACATACAAACTGCTGCTACTCTGTTTATACACTCACATACAAACTGCTGCTACTCTGTTTATACACTCACATTCAAACTGCTGCTACTGTGTTTATACACTCACATTCAAACTGTTGCTACTCTGTTTATACACTACTCTGTTTATACACTCACATACAAACTGCTGCTACTGTGTTTATACACTCACATACAAACTGCTGCTACTCTGTTTATACACTCACATACAAACTGCTGCTACTCTGTTTATACACTACTCTGTTTATACACTCACATACAAACTGCTGCTACTGTGTTTATACACTCACATACAAACTGTTGCTACTCTGTTTATCATTTATGCTGATGCCTAGTCACCTTACCCCTATATACAGTGGGGCAAAAAAAGTATTTAGTCAGCCACCAATTGTGCAAGCTCTCCCCCTTAAAAAGATAAGAGGCCTGTAATTTTCATCATAGGTACACTTCAACTATGACAGACAAAATGAGAAGAAAAAGAAAAATCCAGAAAATCACATTGTAGGATTTTTAATGAATTTATTTGCAAATTATGGTGGAAAAGAAGTACAGTGCCTTGCGAAAGTATTCGGCCCCCTTGAACTTTGCGACCTTTTGCCACATTTCAGGCTTCAAACATAAAGATATAAAACTGTCTTTTTTTGTGAAGAATCAACAACAAGTGGGACACAATCATGAAGTGGAACGACATTTATTGGATATTTCAAACTTTTTTAACAAATCAAAAACTGAAAAATTGGCCGTGCAAAATTATTCAGCCCCTTTACGTTCAGTGCAGCAAACTCTCTCCAGAAGTTCAGTGAGGATCTCTGAATGATCCAATGTTGACCTAAATGACTAATGATGATAAATACAATCCACCTGTGTGTAATCAAGTCTCCGTATAAATGCACCTGCACTGTGATAGTCTCAGAGGTCCGTTAAAAGCGCAGAGAGCATCATGAAGAACAAGGAACACACCAGGCAGGTCCGAGATACTGTTGTGAAGAAGTTTAAAGCCGGATTTGGATACAAAAATATTTCCCAAGCTTTAAACATCCCAATGAGCACTGTGCAAGCGATAATATTGAAATGGAAGGAGTATCAGACCACTGCAAATCTACCAAGACCTGGCCGTCCCTCTAAACTTTCAGCTCATACAAGGAGAAGACTGATCAGAGATGCAGCCAAGAGGCCCATGATCACTCTGGATGAACTGCAGAGATCTACAGCTGAGGTGGGAGACTCTGTCCATAGGACAACAATCTATTGCACAAATCTGGCCTTTATGGAAGAGTGGCAAGAAGAAAGCCATTTCTTAAAGATATCCATAAAAAGTGTTGTTTAAAGTTTGCCACAAGCCACATGGGAGACACACCAAACATGTGGAAGAAGGTGCTCTGGTCAGATGAAACCAAAATTGAACTTTTTGGCAACAATGCAAAATGTTATGTTTGGCGTAAAAGCAACACAGCTGAACACACCATCCCCACTGTCAAACATGGTGGTGGCAGCATCATGGTTTGGGCCTGCTTTTCTTCAGCAGGGACAGGGAAGATGGTTAAATTGATGGGAAGATGGATGGAGCCAAATACAGGACCATTCTGGAAGAAAACCTGATGGAGTCTGCAAAAGACCTGAGACTGGGACGGAGATTTGTCTTCCAACAAGACAATGATCCAAAACATAAAGCAAAATCTGCAATGGAATGGTTCAAAAATAAACATATCCAGGTGTTAGAATGGCCAAGGCAAAGTCCAGACCTGAATCCAATCGAGAATCTGTGGAAAGAACTGAAAACTGCTGTTCACAAATGCTCTCCATCCAACCTCACTGAGCTCGAGCTGTTTTGCAAGGAGGAATGGGAAAAAATTTCAGTCTCTCGATGCGCAAAACTGATAGAGACATAACCCAAGCGACTTACAGCTGTAATCGCAGCAAAAGGTGGCGCTACAAAGTATTAACTTAAGGGGGCTGAATAATTTTGCACGGACAATTTTTCAGTGTTTGATTTGTTAAAAAAGTTTGAAATATCCAATAAATGTCGTTCCACTTCATGATTGTGTCCCACTTGTTGTTGATTCTTCACAAAAAATACAGTTTTATATCTTTATGTTTGAAGCCTGAAATGTGGCAAAAGGTCGCAAAGTTCAAGGGGGCCGAATACTTTCGCAAGGCACTGTATTTGGTCAATAACAAAAGTTTATCTCAATACTTTTTTATATACCCTTTGTTGGCAAAGACAGAGGTCAAACATTTTCTGTAAGTCTTCACAAGGTTTTCACACACTGTTGCTGGTATTTTGGCCTATTCCTCCATGCAGATCTCCTCTAGAGCAGTGATGTTTTGGGGCTGTTGCTGGGCAACACGGACTTCCAACTCCCTCCAAAGATTTTCTATGGGGTTGAGATCTGGAGACTGGCTAGGCCACTCCAGGACCTTGAAATGCTTCTTGAGAAGCCACTCCTTCGTTGCCCGGGCGGTGTGTTTGGCATCATTGTCATGCTGAAAGACCCAGCCACGTTTCATCTTCAATGCCCTTGCTGATGGAAGGAGGTTTTCACTCAAAATCTCACGATACATGGCCCCATTCATTCTTTCCTTTACACAGATCAGTCGTCCTGGTCCCCTTGTAGAAAAACAGCCCCAAAGCATGATGTTTCCACCCCCATGCTTCACAGTAGGTATGGTGTTCTTTGGATGCAACTCAGCATTCTTTGTCCTCCAAACATGACGAGTTGAGTTTTTACCAAAAAGTTATAGTTTTGTTTCATCTGACGATATGACATTCTCCAATCTTCTTCTGGATCATCCAAATGCTCTCTAGCAAACTTCAGACGGGCCTGGATATGTACTGGCTTAAGCAGGAGGACACATCTGGAACTGCAGGATTTGAGTCCCTGGCGGCGTAGTGTGTTACTGATGGTAGGCTTTTTTACTTTGGTCCCAGCTCTCTGCAGGTCATTCACTAGGTCCCCCCGTGTCGTTCTGGGATTTTTGCTCACCGTTCTTGTGATCATTTTGAACCCACGAGGTGAGATCTTGCGTGGAGCCCCAGATCGAGGGAGATTATAAGTGTTCTTGTATGTCTTCCATTTCCTAACAATTGCTCCCACAGTTGATTTCTTCAAACCAAGCTGCTTACCTATTGCAGATTCAGTCTTCCCAGCCTGGTGCAGGTCTACAATGTTGTTTCTGGTGTCCTTTGACAGCTCTTTGGTCTTGGCCATAGTGGAGTTTGGAGTGTGACTGTTTGAGGTTGTGGACAGGTGTCTTTTATACTGATAACAAGTTAAAACAGGTGCCATTAATACAGGTAATGAGTGGAGGACAGAGGAGCCTCTTAAAGAAGAAGTTACAGGTCTGTGAGAGCCAGAAATCTTGCTTGTTTGTAGGTGACCAAATACTTATTTTCCAACATAATTTGCAAATAAATTCATTAAAATCCTACAATGTGATTTTCTGGATTTGTTTTCTAACTTTGTATGTCATAGTTCAAGTGTACCTATGATGAAAATTACAGGCCTCACTCATCTTTTTAAGTGGGAGAACTTGCACAATAGGTGGCTGACTAAATACTTTTTTTGCCCCACCTCTATCGATCCAGTATCCCTGCACATTGTAAAAATGTTAGTGCAACTGACACTGTATATAGTGTGCTTATAGTGTGCTTAATAACAACAACAAAAAACACCTCCTCCTCCATGCTTCACAATGGGAAGCACACATGCGGAGATCATCCGTTCACCTTCTCTGCGTCTCACAAAGACAGTGGTTGGAACCAAAAATCTCTAATTTGGACACATCAGAAAAAATCTGACAGATTTCCACCGGTCTAATGTCCATTGCTCGTGTTTCTTGGCCCAAGCAAGTCTCTTCTTATTGGTGTCCTTTAGTGGTGGTTTCTTTGCAGCATTTCAACCATGAAGGCCTGATTCACGCAGTCTCTTCTGAACAGTTGATGTTGAGATGTGTCTGTTACTTGAACTCTGTGAAGCATTTATTTGGGCTGAGGTCTGAGGTGCAGTTAACTCTAATGAACTTATCCTCTGCAGCAGAGGTAACTCTGGGTATTCCTTTCCTGTGAAAGTTCTTGAAATGTTCCGGATTGACTGACCTTCATGTCTTAAAGTAAGACTGTTGTTTCTCTTTGCTAATTTGAGCTGTTCTTGCCATAATATGGACTTGGTATTTTACCAAATAGGGCTATCTTCTGTATACCATCCCTACCATGTCACAACACAACTAATTGACACAAATGCATTAAGAAGAAAATAAATTCCACAAATTAACTTTTAACAAGGCACTCCTGTTAATTAAAATGCATTCCAGGTGACTACCTCATGAAGCTGGTTGAGAGAATGCCAAGAGTGTGCAAAGCTGTCATCAAGGCAAAGGGTGGCTACTTTGAAGAATCTCAAATATAAAATATATTTTGATTTGTTTAACAGTTTATTAATTGAATGAAGTCACAATGTTCATTCTGTTCTGTTCTTTGCAAATTAAAGTACATTTAAAAAACAATGTAACAAACCCGAAAACAAGTTGGACCACAATAGTTCATCTTAGCCTGTCATGCAATTGGATTTCAAATGTACTAAATCAGATTAAAACAATGCCATTCACTAATTCTCCTTTCTAAATATTTATTTTCTCCAGATTAGACATCCAAATAAACATGCTTGGAATTATCGCAAAGATACACAGCAGACTACAATGTTAAAAGTTGAATGGACTGACGGCAACAGTGCATTGCCAGCTAGCAGAGATGGGACCAAATCACAATTTTGTAAGTCCTGAGCAAGTCTCAAGTAATGTCCCAAGTTCCACAGCTCAGGTCGAGTCAAGTCCCTCCCTACTTTCGGGGTTCGAGTCCTCAAGTCAATGGTTAAGTGTTTTATGCCAATTTCATTGCAGTTGCAATGCATCAGTGATTTTGGACCCACATATTTTACAAACTGCACCTCTTATGTCCTCCACTACCACATAGTCTTTGAAACCAAATGCAACCATTTTGGGGACTGATGATGCCCTGATGCACCACAGGTCCCAGAGTGGTGGGGCAAATTGTTTTCCCGGAGGCCTGGAGCTTTCACTAATCTGGTAACCTAACCAGGTGCAAATCAGGATCATATAGAGTATGACAGTGATTCATTATTAGTTGTAAAAATGTATTTATATGGGAGTGGGACCACACTAACATTTTAGTCATTTAGCAGACGCTCTTATCCAGAGCAATTTAAAGGAGCAATTAGGGTTAAGTGCCTTGCTCAAGGGCACACCAACCAATTTTTCACCTGACCGGCTCAGGATTCAAACCATTGACCTTTCAGTTAATGGCCCAAAACTCTTAACCACTAGCCTACCTGCCACCTAGATATACAAATATTTTCTAAACAGGTCACATGGTTTTAAAGAAACTCTGGAAAAATTCAGGAGCCCAAACCTTTACAGACACAACCACTGCAATTGGACAATTTGTTACGTTTTTCAGATCAAATATTGTAATCAGATTACAGATACTTTTGAAAAACTAGATGATTACTTTGAGGACAACTTTAAAATTCAGAAAGGATGTTTGGGGGAAAAAATATTATATTATTATATGTAATAGAAAGCGATGGGTTAGAAAGCGGCTGGTAGCCTTCTAATCCATGTAATAGAAAGCGATGGTTTTGGGGCGGCAAGTAGCCTATTGGTTAGAGCGTTGGGACAGTAACCGAAAGGTTGCTACATCAAATCCCAGAGATGTCGTTCTGTCCCTGAACAAGGCAGTTCAATTAACCCTCTGTTCCTAGGCCGTCGTTGTACATAATAATTTGTTCTTAATAGGGTTAGGGTTAGGGTTACTGATTTGCCTAGCTAAATAAAGGTTAAATAAATAAAACATTAAAAAAAAGAAGTCTACATAACCAACCAATAAAGTAAAATGTAGTATGTCGGGAGCGATGTGTAATTACGTTTGCTAAATAAATACTGGAGGACAGTGGATCGGCGCGCGCTTTGCTGGAATACGTGCTTTGTGCCCGGCCTGCGCAACCTCTGATTTCTGTGAATCTGTTTGGTCGAGACACAGAACAGAACGCACAGAACCTCCAGTACTCCAATATAAAGGACAGATAGGCTCACATTGTGCGCGAGGTCACAAATCGGGTCTCTAGGGTCGTACAGCTCAAGTCCAAGTTAGGTCACGAGTCATAGATGGTCAGGTCGAAGTCGAGTGACAAGTGTTTTTTCTTTTTGCCAAGTCAAGTCTGAAGTCGCAAAATGTGACTCGTACTCGAGTCCAAGTCACGTGACTCGAGTCCAAATTTCTCCCAAATAGGCTACAGATGTTTGGCTCTCGGTCAATTTCACTGCACTCGGCGTTAGCCAAGAAGCCAAGGCTGTTTTCAGTTCAGTCCTTACCTGGCTCTGTCGGTGTCCGCGGTCCCATCATCGTAAACACACGTCTTGTTTATGATAGAATATCTGCTGCACATTGTCCGTGCAGCCCCGAGTGTATCACGCTGGTGGTGGATGTCTTCCGATAAAAAAATTAACCCTGGCTTGAAACATTCGTCTTATTCATTGATTATATAAGAGGGGCGAAAAGGGAAGCGACCCCCGCGGATGGCACTTGAAGAGGGTCCACGACCACGGAAAATGCACCGGGGAGGTAGAGAAATTCGAGCATCTTCTGGTCCTCATGGATACATTATGATTAGTTTACACTAGGCGATCTCCGAAATTATTTTCCTTTTATCTTTCGATTTTACCAGGCTGCTGTTCTTTTTGAAAGACTACTTGAAGTTGACATTTTTTTTTTTGCAAAACAGTAACATCAACTGTCTCTAGTTACGTGAATGGATTGGTTAAAAAATATACTGTTTTCTTTTAAAAAAGATCAAACCCATTTCAAACCAGTCAAGTGACAGCATCTATGTGATCCCTTCAGGATAACATCATCCATGCTTTTTCTACTGTCACACAGCAACTGTCCTCCTCCTCCGTCCCTGTGTAAGGGCTGTGTTGATGGAATGGATGGGATAACACACGTTCTCAGAATCCGACCAAATCTCCCTGTCCACCCATACAACCCAACCATACACACCTCGCCATCTACTGGACAACCTTGCAATTATGTTTTTGCATCTTCTTCAAAATAGACGTGTAATAAACTGCAATGAGTAGACTCCGCGCCCTATTATTACAAGGTTTTAAAAGAATACGGCGTTTACAAGTGATGCAGACGCACGTGCCTTACTCCCTAATTGGCAATATCTGTAGATGTGGGTTTTAATTTGAACTCGTCATAATTTCTACAGAAAGCTTGCCCGTAGGGAATTATATGACTCACTTGCAAGGGAAGGTTGCAGGCTTCTGTATATAGTTGGCTTTCGGGGGTTATTGTAGCGAAGTGCACTTCATCACTCAAGAGTCCTCTGGTGGCGTGTGATGGGATTGCAGCTCTTCCTTCTCTGAGATTTAAGTGATGTCTTGTTTACACAGCAGCTAATTTTGGAATAACACTGACCTAGAATTGTTGTGTTTGTATAACAGTGTGTTGTATTGGCCTACATGTTGATGTCTGTAAATGTATGACTGCTTCTCTAAGCTCAATAATCAAACCCTATTTACAAATAGTACAACCGTTTTTGAATTTCAACAATAAATCACAATCATTTATTTCCTTTGGTAAAACATTTAGAAATTAAAACACAAGAAAATAAATGGAAGCCCAATAAATAAACACTTATGTAGGCTACATGCAAAACACCAGACAATGCTACTAGCCTTTCTCTATGATTCTACATACCTTCAATCTTCCTGTCTTCAGCAACTGGTTGTTTATATATTCCCCTTATATTGAAGAACATATTCATGTTCTGTGTAGAGAGCAGTCACAGAGATCTGGACAGAGTTGTACAGCCCTTCAGAAAACAGCATAAATGCTCACCAGCTGCTAACGTGAGTTCAAATGCTGGAGGTTTTGTCAATGCTCTGGGGGCAACTGCTTTGCTGCTTCCATTGTCATTACTTCCAAAGCATCTTATCCACTCAGAACTTTCCCAAACATTCAGTCATCGGTCAATTTATCTCCCTTTAAAATCTAATTTTCCCACATATTTGGTTCTCCCCTGGTTGTAGTTGTTATAATCTGACCAGGGACATTGTTTTCTTTGCCTTTGCAAGAGTTTTGTAAGTTATAAAGCGTAGTGAATGTTGGAACTTCTGATTGCTCTGACATTTAGGGGATGACACAAAGGTTGGTACACACACACACTGTTAATTGACATTGATAAGTGCTACTACAACAGGCAACTGCACTACCGAACAACAGTTTTAGAACACCTACTCATTCAAGGGTTTTTTCTTTATTTAAAAATGTTTCTACATTATACAATAATAGTGAAGACATCAAACTATGAAATGACACATTGAATCATGTAGTAAACAAAAAAGTGTTAAACAAATCAAAATATATTTTATATTTGAGATTATTCAAAGTTGCCACCCTTTGCCTTGATGACAGCTTTGCACACTCTTGGCATTCGTTCAACCAGTTTCATGAGGTAGTCACCTGGAATGCATTTCAATTAACACGTGTGCCTTGTTAAAAGTTAATTTGTGGAATTTATTTTCTTCTTAATGCATTTGAGCCAATCAGTTGTGTTGTGACATGGTAGGGGGGTATACAGAAGATAGTCCTATTTTGGTAAAAGACCAAGTCCATTTTATGGCAAGAACAGCACAAATAAGCAAGGAGAAATGACAGTCCATCATTACTTTAAGACATGAAGGTCAGTCAATGCGGAACATTTAAAGAACTTTCAAAGTTTCTTCAAGTGCAGTTGCAAAAAACCATCAAGCACTATGATGAAACTGGCTCTCATGAGGACCGCCACAGGAAAGGAAGACCCAGAGTTACCTCTGCTGCAGAGGATACATTCATTAGTTACTAGGCTCAGAAATTGCAGCCCAAATAAATGCTTCAGGTAGTTCAAGTAACAGACACATCTCAACATCAACTGTTCAGAGGAGACTGTTTGAATCAGGCCTTCAGGGTCGAATTGCTGCAAAGAAACCACTTCTAAAGGACACCAATAAGAAGAAGAGACTTTCTTGGGCCAAGGCACATGAGCAATGGACATTAGACCGGTGGAAATCTGTCCTTTGGTCTGATGAGTCCAAATTGGAGATTTTTGGATCCAACCGCCATATCTTTGTGAGATGTGATGTGGGTGAACGGATGATCTCCACATGTGTATTTCCCACCATAAAGCATGGAGGGGAGGTGTGTTGGTGTGGGGTTGCTTTGCTGGTGACACTGTCAGTGATTTATTTAGAATTCAAGACACACTTAACCAGCATGGCTACCACAGCATTCTGCAGCTATACGCCATCCCATCTGGTTTGGGCTTAGTGGGACTATCATTTGTTTTTCAACAGGACAATGACTCAACACACCTCCAGGCTGTGTAAGGGCTATTTTACCAAGAAGGAGAGTGATGGAGTGCTGCATCAGATGACCTGGCCTCCACCTCAACCAAATTTAGATGGTTTGGGATGAGTCGGACCGCAGAGTGAAGGAAAAGCAGCCAACAAGTGCTCAGCATATGTGGGAACTCCTTCAAGACGGTTGGAAAAGCATTCCAGGTGAAGCTGGTTGAGAGAATGCCAAGAGTGTGCAAAGCTGTCATCAAGGCAAAGGGTGGATATTTGAAGAATCTCAAATATAAAATATGTTTTGATTTGTTTAACACTTTTTGGGTTACTACATGATTCCTTATGTGTTATTTCATAGTTTTGATTTCTTCACTATTATTCTACAATGTAGAAAACCTATTCTGAACCTAACAGCCATCTGAACCTATTCTGAACCTAACAGCCATCTGAACATTTTCTGAACCTAACAGCCATCTGAACCTAACAGCCATCTGAACCTATTCTGAACCTAACAGCCATCTGAACCTATTCTGAACCTAACAGCCATCTGAACCTATTCTGAACCTAACAGCCATCTGAACCTATTCTGAACCTAACAGCCATCTGAACCTATTCTGAACCTAACAGCCATCTGAACCTATTCCGCAGGTGCTGGAGTTGTAGGCAAACTCATGGAAAACAGAAAAGAAAACTCTGCACACTGCTGCTCATGCTCCCAGGTGATATTTATTTACAACATTTCGACCCTTAGGTCTTCCTCATTGACCCATATCCCAGGTGGGAGTGGAAGGTCCTATAAATAGGGGCAGTACTCAGTGACATCACTTCCTGAAACAAGAGGTAAAAATGTATAACATAGTTTCACAATATTAACATTCAATATATCAAAATATTTGATCATACACAGAGAATGTGATCAATATTTATAGAAATATAAATACACATATAATATTCAATTAGGACAAAAACAAACACAACTTAGAATGATTGAAGCCATAAGAATGGTTTCAAGTCAAACTCCTCGTTGAGTCCAATCGGGGACATGTTCAGCCTATGGATCAGAAAGATTCCCTTTGAAGATGTTTCCTCTCAATGTGCCCTCCCCTGTGTGACATCTTGACCATTTCTATTCCAATGTATCTCAGAGAACTAATAGGATGTCCAGCTTGTACAAAATGTGCAGCAACCAGATTTTTTGTCTCACCAGTGTCTTCAGGCTTCTACGGGTTTTCCCTATGTAAGACAGACTACAAGTGTAACAGATTTCCTCCTGTTCGTCTGAGGAGGAGTAAGGATCGGACCAAAGCGCAGCGTGGTAAGTGTTCATGATGATTTTAATTAGAGAAAGCACTGAACACTGAATCAAAACAATAAACAATGATGTGAATTTACAAAACCCGAAACAGTACCGTCTGGCCCAAACACTCACACGGAAACAAACACCCACAACTCAAAAGTGAAACCCAAGCTACCTAAGTATGTTTCTCAATCAGGGACAACGATTGACAGCTACCTCTGATTGAGAACCATACTAGGCCGAACTCAAAACCCCAACATAGAAAAACACACATAGACTGCCCACCCAACTCACGCCCTGACCATACTAAAACAGAGACAAAACACAGGAACTAAGGTCAGAACGTGACAGTACCACCCCCAAAGGTGCGGACTCCGGCCGCAAAACCTGAACCTATAGGGGAGGGTCTGGGTGGGCGTCTGTCCGCGGTGGCGGCTCTGGCGCGGGACGTGGACCCCACTTCACCACAGTTTTTCTCTGCCTCATTGTCTGCCTACGTGGCCTCTTAAACACGGTGACCCACGCCGCCGACCTCAGACTGGGGACCCTAGAAATGGGTCCCAATGGAAGGGAGACTCCGGCAGCTCCGGAGTGAAGGGCGATTCTGGCATTGCCTGGCTGACTGATGGCTCTGGAGGCTCCTGGCTGACTGACGGTTCTGGTGGCTCCTGGCTTGCTGACTGATGGCTCTGGCGGCTCCTGGCTGACTGACGGCTCTGGCGGCTCCTGGCTGGCTGGCGGCTCTGGCGGCTCAGGACAGACTGGCGGCTCTGGCGGTTCAGGACAGATGGAAGACTCTGGCGGCTCAGGACGGACGGGAGACTCTGGCGGCTCAGGACAGACGGGAGACTCTGGCGGCTCAGGACAGACGGGAGACTCTGGCGGCCCAGGACAGACGGGGAGACTCTGGCAGCTCAGGACAGACGGGAGACTCTGGCGGCTCAGGACAGGCGGGAGCACCTGTAGGAAGAAGACGGAGAGACAGCCTGGTGTGGGGGGCTGCCACCGGAGGGCTGGTGCGTGGAGTTGGCACCGGATAGACCGGACCGTGCAGGCGCACTGGAGCTCATGACCACCGAGCCTGCCCAACCTTACCTGGTTGAATGCTCCCCGTAGCCAGACCAGGCTGTGCTGGCGAACCGGGGACACCATGCGTAAGGCTGGTGTCATGTACGATGGCCCAAGTAGACGCACTGGAGACCAGATGCATAGAGCCGGCTTCATGGCACCTGGCTCGATGCCCACTCTAGCCCAGCCGATACGAGGAGTTGGAATGTACCGCACCGGGCTATGCACACGCACCGGGGACACCGTCATAACACAGTGCCTGCCCGGTCCCTCTCGCTCTCCGGTAAGCACGGGGAGTTGACCCAGGTCTCCTACATGACTTAGCCACACTGCTCCAGAGAATCCCAGGCGGGCTCCGGCACTCTCCCTGTCTATCTCCTCCCAAGTAGTGACATAGTCCAGATCTCGCTCCCATGTCCAGGAGTCCTGCGATCGCTGCTGCTGCCTGTTACCACACTGCTTGGTCCTTTTGTGGTGGGTGTTTCTGTAACGGATTTCCTCCTCTTCGTCTGAGGAGGAGTAAGGATCGGACCAAAGCGCAGCGTGGTAAATGTTCATGATGATTTTAATTAAAGAAAGCACTGAAAACTGACTCAAAACAATAAACGATGACGTGAATTTACAAAACCCGAAACAGAAACGTCTGGCCCAAACACTCACACGGAAACAAACACCCACAACTCAAAAGTGAAACCCAGGCTACCTAAGTATGATTCTCAATCAGGGACAACGATTGACAGCTGCCTCTGATTGAGAACCGTACTAGGCCGAACTCAAAACCTAAAACAAAGACAAAACAAAGGAACTAAGGTCAGAACGTGACAACGAGGACATTTCAATATGTAAATGACATTGGTGACATGCAAGTAATCAGGCCCTTGATCTTACATCTTTGTCCTGTGTGTAAATCGGTTGCATTTGTAAGTAAAGCTGCATTGAGCACATTGGCCACATTTGTAAATACCCTCCTTCAAACTTGTCCAAAAAGTTTCCCCTTTCCTCTGGTAGGTAATCAGAATTAACCACAATATCTCTCAAGTTCGGAGGTCTTATAAAAAACATACGTGGGGGATATATAAAAATGGGTTTCAATTGTGGGTCAGTATCAATAATGTACCAGTGATTCCTGATAATGCCCATAAATGCCTTCCCCAATGGTGAGTGTTGGGTAAAGCATGATGGGACATGTTCTGATTATTCTTTTACTCTTGGTTTTAGGCTTTCCAACTGTGTTAGTCTTTCAAAACAACCATTGGCATGTTTTACCCAATTGTCTTTGTACCCCTTGGCATAGCTCCTAGTATATGTCCGTTATGTTTATGTGGGGTCAATCAAGGAAGATATCCTCTTCTGCAAACCACTGGAAACCAGGACAACAGGACAGGATATTGGACTGCTTTGTGACATCAAATGGACTTTGATGACAGGGAGACATAGTGGAGTGGTAAGACACGTTCAAGCAGTTGCTCCAAATGCCACTTGGGTACACTGCAGCATCCACCGAGAGCCTCTTGCTGCCAAAGGAATGCGTGTGCAAATTGATTTGGTCCCCCCACATCAAACGCAATCACAACACGTAGGTTGAAATATCAAAACAAACTCTGAACCAATTATATTAATTAGGGGACATGTCAAAAAGCATTAAACATATGTGGCAATTTAGCTAGCTAGCTTGCAGTTGCTATCTAATTTGTTCTATTTAGCTAGCTTGCTGTTGCTAGCTAATTTCTCCTTGGATATACACATTGAGTTGTTATTTTATCTGAAATGCACAAGGTCCTCTACTCTGACAATAATCCACACATAAAGCAGTCAACCGAACCGTTTCTAGTCATCTCTCCTCCTTCCAGGCTTTTCTTCTTTGGACTTTATATGGTGATTGGCATCTAACTTTCATAATAAGGTGTATTACCGCAAATGACCGACAGACCTCAGTTGATCTTTCAATCACTCACGTGGGCACAACCAATGAGGAGATGGCACATGTGTATATGCTTCTATAAACCAATGAGAAGATGGGAGAGGCAGGACTTGCACCGCATTCAGCGACTCAAATAGAACTTACTTCTATTTTAGCGCTTTCCAATGCAGGCGCTTGTTGGCGTGCACGAGCAGTGTTGGTGCAATGATTGAATAGCATGCACTGTATGTGTACATTTATTTTTGCGACGTGAGTGGTGTGGTCAGCATGTAAGGCATAACATTTCTTAAAGAATCAGTGCATCATTAATAATAATGACAATTGAACAGGTAAATAGGTATGCTTAGATAACCTATGCATAAAAATATACTTTATTTATTTTATTATTTTTTTTTTTACGTAGAATTAGGCATAATGATTATGGCTCTAGATTGCAGGTATAAGCTATTTTAGGTGTTTAAAAAATTATAAATGTTCCAACCTGGACAACGCCACCTCTAAAATAATGGGTGCTTGACACTCCTGGTCCATAGTTTCATTTCTTAGGAAAGACTTCCGGGTTAAATAAAAGTTAAATAAATAGCCATACATGTTTACATAGTATACGGGGAATTACAGTACTATTTCAACATGGACATACACAGTATACAAATCTATATCATAAATCCATATGCTGTTGTCCATCAACAATATAATCTCCAGTTACAGGCTGTAACTGTGTTTGATCTTCAACATGGCAATGTGGCCTCCTGGATGCTTGGTCTTCAACATGGCAATGTGGCCTCCTGGATGCTTGGTCTTCATGCTCCCAAAGTGTCTGCAAACAGATCACGGAGAAGAACATATTATTTTCTGAAATTAATACCCACAGAATACCCAAAGAAATTCGATTGGACTAAATACCTAAAAAATACATGAGAGTCATCTCTTTCATAAGAACTCTGCTGGCGATAAGCCTAAGACGAGACTGTGAGAGTAGACTATGCAAGCACCACATTCTTTCATGACAGTTCCAGTGCACAACTACAAAAACATTTGGAGTAGTTGGTGATTTGGGTACATTGTGGTCACAACGGGGCATGTTAACAGAGACAGGAACCCCAATAAAAAAATGGTCTTGAGGTATAGGCATTATTAGAAGCATGTCAGTTACCCAGTAAATTAACAGTGGTGAAATGTGAAGCTCATAGTAGTTGTATAGATAAAATCGCCATAGGTAATCGTAAAGCAGAGGGAATGGCTAAGGCGGCTGCCTTGGTGAGAGAAAGTGTTAGAGAACCACATGTAAATATTGCAGATTCCTTACAATGAGAAATTGACTAAATTTGCCACAGGAAAACGTATTTTGGGTTGAAGATTCTAGGAGAAATGCCAGGGGAATGGATTCTAAAAGGTAACACATTTAAATTATATGGCCAAACCCTCCTTGCAAACTCAGAATTCTTTGTTTTCTTTAGTTTTTTTAAATCATGAGACATTTTATGTGGTTTTATTTTTAAATAAATTAACATTTTATTTTTCTTATTCTGGAATGGAATTCTAGAATAGATGAAAGGGTGAAGGGGTCACAAAGAATTAGTATAGGAGTTACCTAACCTAAAATGAACTGGGATCACGAGGAATTGGTATAGGGGTTACCTAACCTAAAATGAACTGGGATCACGAGGAATTGGTATAGGGGTTACCTAACCTAAAATTAACTTTTAATTATTTTATGTGGTGTGGTGGTTATGGAGAATCAGGGGAAAAGGAGACCAGTGAATCGTTAGACTCGGTGGAGAGATACTGTTGCCGTGTTGTGTGAGTTATTAGATGGGGTCTTTTCAATTCAGTTAAATTGGGTATGCAAGAGAATGGAAATGATTTGAAGAGGTATTTAAATGGTTTCCAAAGGACAGGGAATGAAAGGGAGAGGAAACATTTGAATGGTGTCGAAAGCCCTGTATACAAAAAAATTCCTAATGAGGAATGATCAACCTCATTATAAATTAATGGAACAGGGGGATTTAATTATAAAATTCATGAGAAACACCATTCTCTATCCAAATTGTGCCATTACCTTAGGAGATTAATATTATTTCCGTAGGGAGTTATAAGAGTTGTAATTCTAAGTTGATACATTTGTTTAATTAGTTTATTTTGATTTAACAGGTTTTTGAATCACGTGTTTGGAAAGGGAAAATCACCAGTTCCCTGAGGTCCTGGTCTTTGTGGTACTTATACAGTGGCACTGTGTTCAGTCTGCTTATAGAAAGGAAAATATATGTTAATAAGGGATGACAGTTACTTCAAATGGACTGTGATATATGTCTTGCTGATTTCATGTTGTGTTTTTGTTTTGATACAAATTTCAGATTAGGATCCTGGGGTGGGAATTCTGCGAGGGGTTAGGGTGCTAACTTCATTATCTGGTAACTCTTCCGAGAGGTCGCCAGTAGAATAAGAAAATGGTTTTACCAGTAACAGTATGTTATGCTTTTTGACATTTGTCTTAGAGATGTTAGTAAGAAAAGGTTAATGTAATAATTTGTCATAAAGACCATGTTTGTCTGAATAATTTGGTAGGAATAATTTGACCACAGACAGTGTGTGTAAACCTCAAAACACTCCCTAACTGGCTGAAGAAAGAGCTACAAAGGCATGCAATGAGAGACAGTGTCTTTTGCCACTGATATCTGAGTCTGAGCCAATATTTATCTGGCCGAGAGTCTCCAGGAACTTACCTCTAAGTGTCATCCTGAAGGGAGGTGGTTTGGTAGGGGAATCACTGGATGATAGCTTGGGACAAACATGAATGTTTTTTTTTGTTCTCTTTTGTTTTACCCTGTATTCAGAATGTTTATGTTACATCACATCAATGAGTGGTGCTAAGTTATTAACCTCTCTTTTATTACTATAAAAATCTAACTTTCATTAAATCACATATGCAAGATAGAAAATTAAAGCTACACTTGCTGTGAATCCAGCCAACATTGTTGTGAATCCAGGGTTTCGCCCGCTAAATAAGTTCTGTTATACTCACAGACATGATTCAAACAGTTTTAGAACAGTTTTAGAACAGTTTTCTATCCAGATCTACTAATAATATGCATATCTTATCTTCTGGGGATGAGTAGCAGGCAGTTGAATTTGGGCATGCATTTCATCCGGATGTGAAAATACTGCCCCCTGTCACCAAGAAGTTAATTAAACATACACTTTGTTTCTATTTTCTTTTCAAGTCAATATGTCTTAAGGTTTGGTGGAACATGATGACATGGTTCATTGTTCCAGAGGAGGGAATGATGTACATTGACTAACTGATTTGAGAATGTGTTAATATGTTTATAACTGTCGAAAATGCATTAGGAGTATAGTGTGTTATGGGATAGATGTAATGATAGAGGAGTATCATTCCCAGAGACTGTATATTGTTACAGGAAATAGCTCATAGGAGAGGGAGGACAGCTAACTGTACACAATATGGGGATTTAGTTGAACATTACACATACCCAGATCATGGTGAGAGTAGAAGAGATAGTGGTGGCATTTCAGACACTATGGTAAACTTTCAGGACACCTGTGACTCAGAGTTTTGTTAGGTTGGATATTATTCCCAACTCATTCATGTTTCTCCAATATTTAACAGCCGGCAAACATTTGAAAGATTGCATGCAGGAGGTATTCTCATGGCAGGCACTGTAGGGACAGTAACTGAAGGAGCTGTAGGGACAGTAACTGAAGGAGCTGTAGGGACAGTAACTGATGGAGCTGTAGGGACAGTAACTGAAGGAGCTGTATGGACAGTAACTGAAGGAGTAGTAGGGACAGTAACTGAAGAAGCTGTAGGGACAGTAACTGAAGGAGCTGTAGGGACAGTAACTGAAGGAGCTGTTGGGACAGTAACTGAAGGAGCTGTAGGGACAGTAACTGAAGGAGCTGTAGGGACAGTAACTGAAGGAGCTGTAGGGACAGTAACTGAAGGAGCTGTAGGGACAGTAGCTGAAGGGACAGTAACTGCTGGAGCTGTAGGGACAGTAACTGAAGGAGCTGTAGGGACAGTAACTGAAGGAGCTGTAGGGACAGTAACTGAAGGAGCTGTAGGGACAGTAACTGAAGGAGCTGTAGGGACAGTAACTGAAGGAGCTGTAGGGACAGTAACTGAAGGAGCTGTTGGGACAGTAACTGAAGGAGCTTGAGTGTACATCAAGAGACACCAGGCGGGGGTGTTGGGACAGTGTTGGTTTGGGACACTACTCCGTACAGTACCTGCAGCAGTAAAGATGTCTCTCCTTGGGGAGGTGGGGCATAGTTTTCACGGGAAGTGAGGTCCACCATGACAGACGAAGTGGAGAGAGAGAGAGAGACTAGATTCCATCATAAGACATACAGATTGGTTGGGTCTGGGTGCTACTATAAACATCATAGTTGGATCACTGGTTAGCTGCTTTACTGGTTAATGCATCATATGATAGAGGATAGAGGGGTAAATGTACTCTGAACAAAATGTTGTAGGCATTGATGTGAAAGCATATACAGTGCTGAGTTACCTCAAGAGGATGTAATGTGGATTAGGGATAAGCACTTGCATATCAGATGATGTTCCTGTCAGGTTAAATGGAGGAGATGGGGAACAAAGAGAAAATGACATGACTTGGGAACACCTCTCGGAACCTGGGGCCTAAAGAGGAAGTCTGGGCGAAAGCATGACAAAGTTTTTTTGAGCTTTCAATTTTGTGGAACCCAGCAGGAATGTATCCGGGAGGCATAGGTGAAGAGAGAGTGGGAATTGTCATGGTCTCAGACTTTGGTTTTCATGCATATATAATTATGCATAGCTTATCACATTGTTAATACTGTTATGTTTTATATTTTTTGTTGCTTTCCAAGTCTTGTGCTATTACTTTCTTAGGAACCAGAAGGGGGAAGTGGAGAAACTAAAAGATGCTCCATCTGACATAGAACGAGACCACAGATTCAGCTGGAATGGCATTTTGTTGTGTGTAGATGTTGATGGTAGAAGGAAATAAAATTGTGTGATCATAGTACAGAGGCCTTAAGTCTCTGAATTTGTAAACCTCACAGTGAATGTTTGTTCATTGTTTGTTCCATTTGTTAGTTTGTTTACTTCATGTTTTATAATCATTTGTTAGTTTTTAAAAATGTATGTTTTATTATCATTGTTTATAATTTATTAGTAAATTCAAAGTATATATACATTTAACATTAGGATGCTATTGTTCAAGAGGAGGGACTGTTGGATTCGACATTTTGAACATTGAGATATTAAATAAATGATAGAAGAAGCGTATAATATGAGGAGTGAAAGAGACTGGGTTTTATGTCCGAAGTTAATGGTTCTCTGTAGAAAGACAGATGGCTTTGGAATGTGAAGTGTGGACGGGAGGAGAGCTGTTGATATAGGGGAGACAGATGGACATCTGTGGATTAGGTGAAGGAGGGGTTGAGGTCAGGTTGTGAAGTCAGATCCCTTGAAGGGAGTAATAAGGGTTTAGTATCCTGTTACTATTATCCTGTAGAACCATAAAATGTAAAGATTGGAGAGAAGGGGGAGTCTTAAGTGGGATATACACTGTATATATCTGTGATTGGAGAAATGTTGGGTGTCTGAATTACAGCTCTACAGAACCTTTGGGAATAATTCAACTTGGTTAAAGCTTCTCTAGTGTCCGTGAGTTATTTACTATGAAAAATAAGAACCTAACACATACCTCCATGTATTTGAGTCATGGTTATAGACTTCTATTGTTTTCAGATTGGTGATGCCATCAGATCCTCCCACAGCCAACAACGACCCGTTGAACACCACCAGAGACATCTGAAAGAGGGGGATAGGAGAGGAGTGACAGTGACAGAGCTGTTATGAAAGGTTGACTCTGCAAGATGATATCATAAAAACAATGGACATCTTCCTACATGCAGATATCGACATTAAAAGTAACCATATCTAACTAGAGTTGCATTACTTGCTCTTTGAAAGGCTGTGTGTTATCAGCCAATTATGTCAGTCTCTGGAGATTTGGTTGATGTTGATGTGGGAAGTGATCTGACCAATAGGGTGGCCAGAAAGGGTGTACGTGACCAATCACTTGCTTTGTTTCTCTTGCATCTCATGCGTTTGACGGGGGTCCAACTCAGAGTGTCTGGATCAAACTTCTCTGCAGCGCTGAGCTCCAGGTTGAGTTCATCTCTTCCTCCGGCCACGAACAGACGTCCCAGGTACACACAGCAGCCCGCGTTCTCTCTAGGGGTCATCATGGGGGTGCACGCATACCACATCCCATCCAAGGGATTGAATCGCTCCACTGGGGATCACAGAACACAGACAGGTCACAAACAGACTCAGGTCACATACAGATACAGAAAACCAAATACACTGTGAAACAAACATACTGTAGAATTACATAATTTACTCACATCACAAAACAGACACAGAGTACGGAACAGAAGGTCCACGAAAAAAACACAGAGTACGGAACAGAAGATCCATAAAACAAACACAGACTACGGAACAGAAGATCCACAAAACAGCCGCAGTCCATGGAACAGACAGACTACAGAACAGAAGTTCCACGAGACAGATAGACCACGAAACAGACACAGAGTACGGAACAGAAGGTCCACGAAACAAACACAGAGTACGGAACAGAAGATCCATAAAACAAACACAGAGTACGGAACAGAAGATCCATAAAACAAACACAGAGTACGGAACAGAAGATCCATAAAACAAACACAGAGTACGGAACAGAAGATCCATAAAACAAACACAGAGTACGGAACAGAAGATCCATAAAACAAACACAGACTACGGAACAGAAGGTCCACGAAACAAACACAGAGTACGGAACAGAAGATCCATAAAACAAACACAGAGTACGGAACAGAAGATCCATAAAACAAACACAGAGTACGGAACAGAAGATCCATAAAACAAACACAGAGTACGGAACAGAAGATCCATAAAACAACCACAGACTACGGAACAGAAGATCCATAAAACAAACACAGACTACGGAACAGAAGATCCATAAAACAAACACAGACTACGGAACAGAAGATCCATAAAACAACCACAGACTACGGAACAGAAGATCCATAAAACAACCACAGACTACGGAACAGAAGATCCATAAAACAAACACAGACTACGGAACAGAAGATCCATAAAACAACCACAGACTACGGAACAGAAGATCCATAAAACAACCACAGACTACGGAACAGAAGATCCATAAAACAACCACAGACTACGGAACAGAAGATCCATAAAACGACCACAGACTATGGAACAGACGTTCCACGAGACAGATAGACCACGAAACAGACACAGGGGGGAAATACAGAGTTATATTTTGTTGTTGTGGTTTTCTATTTCTATTGTGGTTTTCTACATGTGATTCTGGTAATCCCACTGAAATATTATATATTTAACTTGGCAAGTCAGTTAAGAACAAATTCTTATTTTAAATGACTGCCTAAGAACAGTGGGTTAACTGCCTAGGAACAGTTAACTGTTAAGGGGTAGAACGACAGATTTGTACCTTTTCAGCTTGGGGATTTGAACTTGCAACCTTTGGGTTACTAGTCCAACACTCTAACCACTAGGGTACCCTGTCGCCCCTTACAGAATTTCCACATGGGCGAGGATATTGGACATTTTATAAAAGCCTACTTGACTTTTTTTCGACATAACATAGGTACAGAAGATCCCCTTATTGTACGGGAGTCTTTTAAATGTGCCTTTAGAGGCTATGCAATTCAGTACTCATCTATAAAACAAAAGCAATTTAGATCAAAAGAGTCCATATTAACAAAGGAAATTGATGGACTAACTGTACAGATAGACAGCAATAAAAACTGTACTATAGAGGCACATAATTAGTTAGAGGAAAAACAAAAATAAATGGAGGAACTTATTCAAGAAAGATCCAGTGTAATATATTACAAAAATAATGCTGGATGGAATATGGGGAAAAATGCACCAAATTATTTTTCAATCTTCAAAATAGAAACGCTACCAAAACAAATGTATTGAAACTTGTTACAAATGATGGAGTCACAAATGATTCACCGAATGATATTTTGAAAGAGTTAGTAAAGTACTTTAAGAATATGTCTCCTCCATCTCCACTAACAGAATTACAGAGTTACACATGGAGTAAAACAAGCATACAGTCAATAATACAGTAGAAAAATATGTCTATTTATGATGTGAGCAAATGAGGTGAGATAAGGGAGGTAAAGGCAAAAAAAAGGCCATGGTGGTGAAGTAAATACAATATAGCAAGTAAAACACTGGAATGGTAGATTTGCAGTGGAAGAATGTGCAAAGTAGAAATACAAATAATGGGGTGCAAAGGAGCAAAATAAATACAGTAGGGAAAGAGGTAGTTGTTTGGGCTAAATTATAGATGGGCTATGTACAGGTGCAGTAATCTGTGAGCTGCTCTGACAGCTGGTGCTTAAAGCTAGTGAGGGAGATAAGTGTTTACAGTTTCAGAGATTTTTGTAGTTTGTTCCAGTCATTGACAGCAGAGACCTGGAAGGAGAGGCGGCCAAAGGAAGAATTGGTTTTGGAGGTGAGATATACCTGCTGGAGTGCGTGCTACAGGTGGGTGCTACTATGGTGACCAGCGAGATGAGATAAGGGGGGACTTTACCTAGCAGGGTCTTGTCAATGACCTGGAGCCTGTGGGTTTTACGACGAGTATGAAGCGAGGGCCAGCCAACGAGAGCGTACAGGTGATGGGTTGTATATGGTGCTTTGGTGACAAAACGGATGGCACTGTGATAGACTGCATCCAATTTAGGGTATTGGAGGCTATTTTGTAAATGACATCGCCCAAGTCGAGGATAGGTAGGATGGTCAGTTTTACAAGGGTATGTTTGGCAGCATGAGAGAAGGCAGCTTTTTTGCGAAATAGGAAGCCAATTCTAGATTTTACTTTGGATTGGAGATGTTTGATGTGAGTCTGGAAGAGAGTTTACAGTCTAGCCAGACACCTAGATATTTGTAGTTGTCCACATATTCTTAGTCAGAACGGTCCAGAGTAGTGATGCTGGACGGGGGGGCAGGTACAGGCAGCGATCGGTTGAAGAGCATGCATTTAGTTTTACTTGTATTTAAGAGCAGTTGGAGGCCACGGAAGGAGAGTTGTATGGCATTGAAGCTTGTCTGGAGGGTTGTTAACACAGTGTCCAAAGAAGGGCCAGAAGTATACAGAATGGTGTCATTTGCGTAGAGGTGGATCAGAGACTCACCAGCAGCAAGAGCGACATCATTGATGTATACAGAGAAGAGAGTCGGCCCAAGAATTGAACCCTGTGGCACCCCCATAGAGACTGCCAGAGGCCCGGACAACAGGGCCTCCGATTTGACACACCAGGCGAGGCAATCATTTGAGAAACCAAGGCTATCGAGTCTGCCGATGAGGATGTGGTGATTGACAGAGTCGAAAGCCTCGGCCAGGTCGATGAATACGGCTGCACAGTATTGTTTCTTATCGATGGCGGTTAAGATATATTTTAGGACCTTGAGCATAGCTGAGGTGCACCCATGACCAGCTCTGAAACCAGATTGCATTGTGGAGAAGGTGTGGTGGGATTCGAAATGGTCGGAAATCTGCTTGTTGACTTGGCTTTCAAAGACCTTAGAAAGGCAGTGTAGGATAGATATAGGTCTGTAGCAGTTTGGGTCAAGAGTGTCCCCCCCCCCTTTGAAGAGGGGGATGACCGCAGCTGCTTTCCAATCTTTTGGAATCTCAGACGACACGAAAGAGGTTGAACAGGCTAGTACTAGGGGTTGCAACAATTTTAGCAGATAATTTTAGAAAGAAAGGGTCCAGATTGTCTATCCCGACTGAGTTGTAGGGGTCCAGATTTTGCAGCTCTTTCAGAACATCAGCTGACTGGATTTGGGAGAAAGAGAAATGGGGAAGGCTTGGGCGAGTTGCTGTGGGAGGTACAGTGTTGTTGACCGGGGTAGGGGTAGCCAGGTGGAAAGCATGGCCAGCCGTAGAAAAATGCTTATTGAAATTCTCAATTATAGTGGATTTATCGGTGGTGAGTTTCCTATCCTCAGTGCAGTGATGCTTGGCACATGGAATTGAATGCTTGGTAATGCTTAAATGATCAGCGTAATTAAAATTAAATTCTTGCCACATGGAATAAAAAAGGTATTGTCAGATATTATTAATCCTAATCAGACAGGTTTTTTTACATTGGAGATAATATAAGACAAGTACTAGAAACAATAGAATACTATGAAATATCAGGTACAGCAGGCCTGGTTTTCATAGCTGATTTTGAAAAGGATTTTGAAAAAGTATGACTGGAGTTTAAATATAAATGCCTAGAATATTTCAATTTTTGAGAATCTCTTCTAAAATGGGTTAAAGTTATGCATAGTAACCCTACGTGTTAAATAGTAAATAATGGCTACATCTCAGAAAGTTTTAAACTGTCAAGAGGATTTAAACAAGGTTGTCCACTATCGGCATATCTATTTAGTAATGCCATCGAAATGTAAACTGTTAAAATTATATCCAACAATAATATTAAAGGATTAGAAATCCGTGACTTAAAATCAAAGGTGTCATTGTACGCTGATGATTCATTTTTCTTTTAAAACCACAATTAGAATCCCTCCACAGCCTCATAGTGGACCTAGATACTTTTGCTATCCTCTCTGGACTAAAACCAAATTATGATAAGTGTCACTATATTACGTGTTGGATCACAAAAAAATACAACTTTTACATTACCGTGTATTTTACCAATAAAATGGTCTGACAGGGATGTGGACATACTCGGTATACACATCCCGAAAGAAAGACTTGATCTCACTCCAATACATTTTTATAGAAATGTAACAAATATAGATAAGATCCTGCTACCATGGAAAGTAAAATACCTGTCTATTTGTGCAAAAAACTCCCTGATTAACTCTTTAGTCATACCACAGTTTACATATTTGCTTGTGGTTTTGCCGAACACCTAAGTGACCTGCTTTTTAAATTATATGAACAAAAAATATTCAGTTTTATTTGTAATGGCAAGCCAGACAAAATTAAAAGGGCCTATTTATATAACGAACATGAGTTTGAAGGGCAGAAATGATTAAATATTAAAGCACTAGACTTCTCACTAAAGTCATCAGCCATACAGAAGTTCTATTGATATCTGAAATGGTTCTCTAGTAAATTGGTAGGAAAGTCTCACCCCATGTTCAAGATTGGCCTTTTTCCATTTATTCAGATTACAACTGCTCACTTTCGGTTGTTTGAAAACAAAAAAATCTCCAAAATATCATTATTTTAAAAAGCCTTAGAAAGTTGGTTGCAATTTCAGTTTAATCCACCTGAAAAGACAGAACAAATAATACAACAATTCTTGTGGTTAAACTCAAATGTACTAAATGATAAAAAAATATATTAATATAATATAATATTTTCGATAAAATGTTTAAAAAAAGGACAATTTTTGTGAATGATATCATAAATAGGACTGGTGGAGTTATGTCAAACATGCAGCTAACACAGACATATGGAAATGTCTGCTTACAACAAACTAGTTGCAGCATTACCACAAAAACGGAAGAGGCGAGTAGTACGGGGAAAAGTGAGGAACTTGTCTGCCAGCCTTGCATTAAATACCATAAATGGTTAAAGAAAATTGTGATAAATAAAAACATATACCAATTTAATTTAGAGACCAAAAAATGTACCGTTGTGCATTGCAAAATAGTTGGGAAGAGATTTTCAATGTACCTATTCCATGGCGCATGGTTTATGAATTGACACGCAAAACAACACTGGATTCAAAACATAGATTTGTTAAATTTAAATTATTATACAAAAATCTTGCAACCAATATAATGTAATATATATATGGGGGATACAATCTTCCCAGCTCTGCAGATTTTGCTGTGAGGAGGCAGAGTCATTAGATAATTTATTTGGTACTGTCCATATGTAGCTCATTTTTGGTCACAGGTCCAGGAATGGCTGAAGAGTTGCATAATTGACCTGTAACTAATGCTACAGATAGCAATACTTGGTGATTCGAAAAGTCATAGTCAATCAATCAATAATATAATAATTATTTTAGCAAAAATGTTTATCTTTAATCTACAATCTGTAGAGGCTATGGGAATAGAAAGGTTCCGTACTTTTCTGAAGCATCACAGCACAGTTGAAAAATAAATGGCAAATAGAAACCCAAAATGAATGGCGTTAAGAGATAGATGGGAGGGGTTGAATGGAGCTGAAGGGTGGGAGTAATAACAACAAGATAACCAATGTATAACATACGGGGTCTGTAAAATGCATATAGGTCAGAAATGTTGTGAAATAGCACAGTTGCAAATATAAATCAAACTGGATGGACATCAGAAATAGAGTAAGGACTAAAAACAAACAAAATATAACTATTGTAAAACAGATTGTGTCTGTAAAATGTGTATAATATGTATACAGAAGGTAGAAGCCTAAGTGTTATTGTTTATTAGTGACTCCAATTGGGGGAGGGGTGTTAGGGTTTGCAGGGAATAATAAAGTTATATTCTAAAACATGTATGTACATATGTATATGAATGTATGTATATACTTATATATGTATGAATGGTTATGTATGCATATATACAGTAGTAGTCGGAAGTTTACATCCACTTAGGTTGGAGTCAATAAAACTTGTTTTTCATCCACTCCACACATTTCTTGTTAAGAAACTAAAGTCTTGGCAAGTCGGTTAGGACATCTACTTTGTGCATGATACAAGTAATTTTTCCAACAATTGTTGACAGACACATTATTTCACTTATAATTCACTGTATCACAATTCCAGTGGGTCAGAAGTTTACATACACTAAATTGAATGTGCCTTTAAACAGCTTGGAAAATTACAGAAAATTATGTCATGGCTTTAGAAGCTTCTGATAATTGACATAATTTGAGTCAATAGGAGATGTACCTGTGGAAGTATTTCAAGGCCTACCTTCAAACTCAGTGCCTCTTTGCTTGACATCATGGGAAAATTAAAAGAAATCAGAAAAAAATTGTGGACCTCCACAACTCTGGTTCATCTTTGGGAGCAATTTCCAAACACCTGAAGGTACCACATTCATCTGTACAAACAATTGTACACAAGTATAAACACCATGGGAGCACGCAGCTGTCATACCTCTCCTAGAGATGAACATACTTTTGTGCGAAAAGTGCAAATCAATCCCAGAACAACAGCAAAGGACCTTGTGAAGATTCTGGAGGAAATAGGTACAAAAGTATCTATATCGACAGTAAAACAAGTCCTATATCGACATAACCTGAAAGGCTGCTCAGCAAGGAAGAAGCCACTCTTCCAAAACCACCATAAAAAAGCCAGACTATGGTTTGCAACTGGACATGGGAACAAAGATCATACTTTCTGGAGAAATGTCCTCTGGTCTGATGAAACAAAAATTTAACCATAATAACCATCATTATGTTTGGAGGAAAAAGGGGGAGGCTTGCAAGCTGAGGAACACCATCCCAATCATGATGCACGGGGTGGCAGCATCATGTTGTGGGGGTGCTTTGCTGCAGGAGGGACTGGTGCACTTCACAAAATAGATGGCATCATGAGGTAGGACAATTATGTGGATATATTGAAGCAACATCTCAAGACATCAGTCAGGAAGTTAAAGCTTGGTCACAAATGGGTCTTCCAAATGGACAATGACCCCAAGCATACTTCCAAAGTTGTGGCAAAATGGTTTAAGGACACCAAAGTCAAGGTATTGGAGTGGCCATCACAAAGCCCTCACCTCAATCCTTTAGAAAATTTGTGGGCAGAACTGAAAAAGTGTATGCGAGCAAGGAGGCCTACAAACCTGACTCAAATACACCAGCTCTGTCAGGAGGAATGGGCCAGACTTGACCCAACTTATTGTGGGAAGCTTGTGGAAGGCTACCCGAAACATTTGACCCAAGTTAAACAATTTAAAGGCAATGCTACCAAATACTAATTGAGTGCATGTAAGCTTCTGACCCACTGGGAATGTGATGAAAGAATTAAAAGCTGAAATAATGCATTCTCTCTACTATTATTCTGACATTTCACATTCTTAAAATAAAGAGGTGATCCTAACTGACCTAAGACAGGGAATTGTTACTCTGATTAAATATCAGGAACTGGTAAAAACTGAGTTTAAATGTATTTGGCTAAGGTGTATGTAAACTTCTGACTTCAACTGTATATGGATATGTATGTGTATGTATGTGTGTGGCTATATATATTTACCAAAATAATATATGGGGGATTAGAAATTATGCAGACAATTACATTGACGGAAGCAACAATTTTTCTGCAATATTAAAGCTGAATCACCCCTTAAAAATATATAAATAAAAACTGAAATAGAATTACAAACAGGTTTTTGGGTTCTTGCTGTTTACTGTAACCTATGATGTTAGATTTCTGTGTTGTTTCTAGCAAAACCCAGAATGTCAGGGGTTTAAGAAGCTGAAAAGGTTATGAGAATTTTCCAGACTTTCTCTTCTCACAGACTGAAATATGCACTGACAACTGGCTGCACATCATAACCCTCCCGAGTTAAGCTGTGGCCCAAGCCAAGTACGTGCTTGTGTGTGTGAGCGTGTGTGTGTGTGTGTGTGTGTGTGTGTGTGTGTGAGCTTGTTTGTGTGTGAGCGTGTTTGTGTGTGAGCGTGTTTGTGTGTGAGCGTGTTTGTGTGTGTGCTGTGAGCGTGTGTGTGTGAGTGTGTGTGTGTGCTTGTGTTGGTACCAGACAGAAGGTCACATCATTGTTATGCTTGACCAGAACGGCAACATTTTGTAGAGTTGTTTAAAAATCAAAGAAACCTCAAAATGTAGAGGGTTTATACTTTTTTCTGACCACATGACCTTACCAGGACAAATTCTGGGCCCTCCCTGTAAGATGTCCAGAGATCAGAAGGCCATAGAGCTCTGCAGCACAGACACAGATCAATCATATATTCTGTCCTAATGTGGTACAGGGCAGCAGGGAAATGTGTGGAGAGGTAGCATTTGCTTCAGCACTTTTAAATCACTTTTGTTATGGGTAAAACAAAAATATTGATGCAATATGTTAATTAAAAAGAGGAACAAAGTGCTGATTTGCCTCATGATGTATTCACTCGCGCAAAATTTCTCAGTCCACATCAGAATGCCACTGCAGGCTCTTTGTGTGTCTTAACCAATCAGATTCAGAAACCAAACTACTAGGCGTGCAGCTAGACAATTACTTATCATGGTCGTCTCAAATAACTGAGAGGCGCAGTGGTCTAAGGTACTGCATCTCAGTGCTTGAGGTGTCACTACAGGCACCCTGGTTTGAATCCAGGCTGTATCACAACCGTCTGTGATTGGGAGTCCCATAGGGTGGTGCACAATTGGCCCAGCGTCATCTGGGTTTAGCCCGTGTAGGCTGTCATTGTAAATAAGAACTTGTTCTTAACTGACTTGCCTAGTTAATTTTTTTTTAATAATAATTGAAACAGCATGCATGATCAGAAGGAAAGCTAAATATTTACCGAGAAAGATTCTTAAGCAAACAACCCAAGCATTAATTGGGAGTCAGGTGAACTACTGTTCTATGGTCTGGGTAAATGCAACACAAAGTGACATTAGGAGGCTGCAGATTGCACAGATCAAAGCAGCAAGGTCTTTTTTAAAGGTGGAGATACGGTTCTTCTGTTGTAGTCATGCTCAATTGTCTTGGTTGGTAATCAATCAACAAGATAATTGAAAAAAATATGTTTCTTTTATTTAACAATGTACACCATTAAAACGGCCAAACTCTATTCACAACAGTATTCAGTTGGTAAGAGACAGACATTCAGTAAATACCAGGAATAGGTTGTCCACAATCTATCTGTTATCCAGACAGAAAAGATAAATAGGCAAAACAACGTTTAATAAAGAAATTGAGCAATTTATCTGGGCAAACCAAAAAACGTTCAATATATAAATTCAAACAATACTTCAGAACCATTTAAATATAATAAATTGAAAGGTTGTGCGGGACTATAGGTAGATGAAGGAATCAATCTATAATTTCAGACTGTAAGAGTATTTATCTTGTCAATATGTCAGTGTATTATGTCTGTTTGTGTGTTACCAACAAGGACACACACTGGCATTGGCTAACACAATGAAAGCTAACTGGTGGGAAAACACAAGGATGCCTGTAACTTTCTCTCACTTGACTTATCTCCAGCTGATCTTCTCCTCTGAGCTGGAGATCACCCAGCATGCTCTGCTCCACTTCACAGGCCTACAGTTGCATAGGGCAGGACTACACGACGCAAAGATGCGTAAAGAAAGCTCAGCCCTATGAGTTTCATTGTCCAATCATCATGTTGCTTTCTTTGTGTCTCTGTCTGTGTGTAGGAAACCCACCTAGTCCTTCTTTGAAATAGAATTCATATGAACAAGAACAAGGTAGCTGCAGTTTGACAGAGTTGTGTTTTTTCGAACCATGTAACCTGATTAGAAAAACTCTGGTCTAATCATAGCCCATATTAAACCTGAATCATGTCATACCATATAAGGTCCAAAGATGTACCTGGTTAGGTCACCAGATCAGGTAAAACTACAGGCCCCAGAATTATATATATATTGTTTTTGCCACACCACTCTAGGACCTGAGGTGCCACCTCTGATGTCGTACATTTAGTCGGGTACATCTGTTAACTTAACGTGTTATTCAGACCTGTGTTCATGGGTGCGTCGCCATCGCTGCCTCCAATCACGTATAGCTGACCATCCATCACAGCAGCCGTTGCCCCAGAACGCCGGCTCAGCATCGGTGCCTGCTTCGTCCAGCTATTCATTTTGGGATCATATCTGGTAGAATACGAAGAATATACAAACAAAACTAAGATTTTATCAAATATGTTTTCCTTATCTTCCTTCATATTATCACTAGTTAAACAGAGATACCGAAACAAATGTCTAAATAGTTCAATTCTCCATTTCCTCTGTCCGCCACATGTACAAGTGTGCATTGGAAATGTGTTTTTGCATATCCCAACTCTCCCTGAGACACCCTTGGAGAGTGGGGTCACAGCAAGGGTCTGCCATGATCAACGGCGACCCTGGAGCAATCAAGGTTAAGTACCTTTCTCAAGGACATATTGATAGATTTTTCAGCTTTTCGACTACCTGCCACCTGTTAAAAAGCCTATCAAAGGTCAACAGGTCAAACTTGGTTATCTTGCTGTCACCTACGTACAGTATTCAGGTAATTCACAGATAACATCTAAAGAGCATTTTGACATGGACCTTTGTCATGATTCATCTATCTCAACCACTGATGAGAACACGGCCTTACCTCTCAACAGTGTTGGTGCAGACCATGCCGTCGTATCCTCCAAGGGCGTATAGATATCCATCCATCTCCACCAGAGCCACCCCACTGCGGGTGCTGCTCAGTGGGGCCACGTCGTTACTCCAGGTGTTGGTCTCTGGGTTGTACCTGCAAGGGGGAAGGGGGTGGGGGGGTGAAGACACGTCTGGTGAACAAGATTAGGAAGAGGACTATGGATGATTACCTATCATCATCTTTATCAGTGATTACCTATCACCATCTTTATCAGTGATTACCTATCACCATCTTTATTATTGATTACCTATCACCATCTATATCAGTGATTACCTATCACCATCAATATTAATGATTACCTATCACCATCTTTAATCAGTGATTACCTATCACCATCTTTATTATTGATTACCTATCACCATCTATATCAGTGATTACCTATCACTATCAATATTAATGATTACCTATCACCATCAATATTAATGATTTCCTATCACCATCTATCTCTAGCAATGTAATACCTGGAGAATAAAGTGACAATACAAATCATAGATTGAGCATGGCATCAGTTAATTGATTGGAAGGTGATGGAAGGTGATGGTTCTATGTGAAACTATACTGACCCCCAAAAAACATGTGAGCCCTTCACAAAGCCGAGAGTTTGAGACAGTGAGAAGTCTGCCGGGTCAAAGACCAAAGAGGTGATGAGAGCGTGCGATACTGCAGAAGTTGAGAAGTGATGGATATTTCTATGCAACGTAATGCTATCCACACCCCTGACGCCCTACCATGCATAGTCCTCCCTCCCTCCCTACCCACCCCCTACCCCTCACCCCCCCAAACCCCACCATGTAGAGGCCTCCCTCCAGTATCAGCACTCAGCACTGACAGCGCTGGGCCTCAGGGTGCTGATTAAGAGGCCTGTCAGTCTGTCCCCACATCCATCACGGATCCATCATGTCCATCACACCTCAATCCTGGAGATTCCTCTCTGACTGCTTGGACCACCACCCCCACCCCAACCCAGTCCCCCCTGCCTAGACACCCAGCCTCCTCTCCCTAGACCCCCAGCAGTGAATGCCTGTCAGCCCTGAGCCTCTGACCGGACCACCGACAGACACTCACCACTACAACGGCCCATTCACACACTCACCCTGACACACAGTGTGGGATGGATATTTCTCATACAGCACTTTACTGTGACCCTCTGAAATAGGAACTAAAGCTTTACCAACAGTTCTATGGGTAGCCATCTTGAAACACCCTTACCTCTCCACGCTGCTCTTGCACGAGACACCATCGGACCCACCCACCGTGTAGATCTTCCCGGCCAGGCCGTACACGGCCACGTTACCACGGTGATTGATCATGGAGGCCATGTTCTTCCACTCATTCTCCAGGGGACAGAACTGTTCCACCGGGCAGGATGGATCCTGCTTGGTCCAGCCGCCCACTGTAGGTAGAAACAGCCATTGATGTGAAGGTGCAGATGAATAACACCAGTTAAGGAGTTTGTTACTTTATTGACAGGCCTGTATTTATCTGGTACTATTTAGACTCATGACTAGAATAGTAATTTCCTCATGATTGCTCCTCTGATTCTTTGAGATTCATTATTACCAGTAATGTATACAGTATAATTTGGTCTATATTCAATACTACAATTAAGAGGACCACTTACAACCCACTATGCAAAAAAATTGTTGAATCAACGTTGTTTCCACTTAATTTCAACCCAAATCATCAATGTGATGACGTCGAATCAACGTGGAGAACTGATTGGATTTGAAAAAGGTCATCAACGTGAGGGAATTCTATATTTTTCTTCACCCAACTTTTAACCTAAATCTAATGACATGGTGAAATGTTTTGTTGATTTCACGTTGAATTCACGTTAGTTGACAACTCATCCAAATGTAAATCAAAACTAGACGTTGAACTGATGTTTGTGCCCAGTGGGAGGTCTCACTCACTTACTACTACTACAGTGCCTTGCGAAAGTATTCGGCCCCCTTGAACTTTGCGACCTTTTGCCACATTTCAGGCTTCAAACATAAAGATATAAAACTGTATTTTTTTGTGAAGAATCAACAACAAGTGGGACACAATCATGAAGTGGAACGACATTTATTGGATATTTCAAACTTTTTTAACAAATCAAAAACTGAAAAATTGGGCGTGGATATCTAAAGCACTAATTTGCAATCTTTTGCATTCTCAAACAACACTAAGTTTATTTTAGCTCATCATTGACACCCATAATTGGCCGTTCCTTATTCAGACAACTCATATGATCTTTCCCCTCCAAAAATACCAGTCCTTAACGTCTGAGGTTAGGGAGAATTTATGGACATGTCACCCTCCTCTCCCTCAGGAGAGACATGTGACATTAGGAATGAGGTACACAGTGCACTATTCCTCCATGCCAAGGGAGGTTATGAGTGTCTGCACCAACCAAAACACTGTAGATAAAACTATATGCATAAGCTGCAGTGCTTAAAAAAATATTGCAGACTGGAGTTCAGTTTAGAGCGATATGGAGCACAAACTAAAATATAAGTTTGTTATCGCTAAGTCTGTATATTTATTGAATTCAATACATTTCAGCCAGCCCCAGTGAACATACCCACCATTGATTTAATCTAAAGCTATAGAGCAATGGACACCCAACAATCTGCCTTTTGAATGCAATTTCCCCAACATTCACTGAGATTAGTAAATGCTGTGTATGTTGGCTCAAGCGTTTAAACCTTTTAAAGTCAAAAGCAATATTCTGCTTTACCACCTTGGACTAAATCCCATCCTAATTGTTAAACTAAATCTAATAAGTTTTGGCTTGCGCTCATATGAACCAATCTGTGAAACACTCAAATTGCAGACTTGAATTGTCAGGTTGACACAAACATACCTGTAAATATTGCTTGGCATTCACCTTCTCCTTTAGAGATATGTGACGGCATTATACTTAATGTTCGGTATGGTACCTACAACCTACTGTACTGTATGGTACCTACAACCTACTGTACTGTATGGTACCTACAACCTACTGTACTGTATGGTACCTACAACCTACTGTACTGTATGGTACCTACAACCTACTGTACTGTATGGTACCTACAACCTACTGTACTGTATGGTACCTACAACCTACTGTACTGTATGGTACCTACAACCTACTGTACTGTATGGTACCTACAACCTACTGTACTGTATGGTACCTACAACCTACTGTACTGTATGGCAGAGTAACTGACCACGTAGGTTGAACAAAGATGAGCAGATCTTTAAGGGGGAGTTACTGACCCATGTACATGACGTCGTTGAACACATCTGTAGGGGGGAGTTGGGATTGTTGTCTACGCAGCGACACGAGGCTTGGGATACCATGGCGACCACTGACCCCTCCTTGTCGGTCTTTGGGGGTCATGCCCTTCTGTGTCTCTTGTTCACCAAGAGCCTCCCTGACACACACACACACACACACACACACACACACACAGGATTAGAATGAAAGGTTATGTAATAATTCACATTTACAATTTTCAAATTATCTGGTATTTACAGAGTGTACAATTATTTATAAGGTGCCTCCAAGGGTCAAATATGCACATATTGTGCATATTTCTCAGCTTTCAAAGTGTATCCTGATCTGTGGCATTTTCTTGGACATTATTAACTGCACCGTCATCATTCTGTCTCTCATGCGAAATACATTCTCAAAACACCAATATAAAGATTCAGAAATGCTAAACAGCCGACAGTCATTAATTTACTCCAAACATAAAGCATACACATACTGAACACCACACAACTTCAAATTACCCTTGTTCATTGTACACTCCCATGTTTCCTCAGCTCCCAGGTCAGATCTCCACAACAATATATTTTCTCTTGACACCTTGACAGCTAGTCAAACCTCTCGTTCACAGTCTTGTCTATCTATAGATGTTCACGTCCCAGCACTCTCTTCTGCTTGATGTCTCTCTTCCTGCTGGATACAGATACATGTAACTCATAGAGCCTGAGCCTGCCCCCTCTACCCTGCCCATACACTTTACCAGGCACCAGCTGTGCCATCCTGAGTCCTGACTCATACATCCTGAAAGACTGATATTCTAACCCCTGTCATGCTTCTTTAGAATCCTTACGCTTCTTTAGACTGTATGATTTAGAATGGACCGGATTCCATTACAAAGAACACCGCCAGGAATGTCTCTGTCCAGACTTAGAGGACTTTAAACTTAATGGCGTCATACATACAGTAAGGGGAGATAGATAGATAGATAGATAGATAGATAGATAGATAGATAGATAGATAGATAGATAGATAGATAGATAGATAGATAGATAGATAGATAGATAGATAGATAGATAGATAGATAGATAGATAGATAGAGAGAGAGAGAGAGAGAGAGAGAGAGAGAGCGAGAGAGAGCGAGAGAGAGAGTGAGAAAAGAGAGAGAGTGAGACAGAGAGAGAGTGAGACAGAGAGAGAGAGTGAGACAGAGAGAAAGAGTGAGACAGAGAGAAAGAGTGAGAGGAGACTGCATGTGTGTCTGTGTGAGAGAATATACTGTCTATTGCCAGAGACTATTGGAGATCTTTTGGCTTCAAAGCACTGGAGTGGTGAAACTCGTGTAGTGATCATATTGCCATAGGGGCATAGAGCTGCTACAGTCTGACCTGACCCTATCAGCTCTCCCACTGAACATCTCACCTTCCTCTCAGCTCCTTCTTAGCCACCACCGATCCCTTTTTCGTTTGTCTGTTTGTTTTGTCTTATTAGTTTCACCTGTGTTCTGTTGTATGATTTAATGAGCTTCCCTATTTTAAGTACGTGTACCCGCCCTTGTTGTGTGCGGGATTGTCTTTATGCTACGTGTGTGCGTTTTAGGTAGAGGTGGATATATTTTCTGGACTTAGCACCTTGTGTTGTTGGGTAGTCACTTTGTTGTCCGCGCCCTGTGTTGTTGGGTAGTCACTTTGTTGTCCGCACCCTGTGTTTGTTGGGTAGGCACTTTGTTGTCCGTGCCCTGTGTTGTTGGGTAGGCACTTTGTTGTCCGCGCCCTGTGTTTTTGGGTAGGCACTTTGTTGTCCGCGCCCTGTGTTGTTGGGTAGGCACTTTGTTGTTCGCGCCCTGTGTTGTTGGGTAGGCACTTTGTTGTCCGCGCCCTGTGTTGTTGGGTAGTCACTTTGTTGTCCGCGCCCTGTGTTGTTGGGTAGGCACTTTGTTGTTCGCGCCCTGTGTTGTTGGGTAGGCACTTTGTTGTCTGCGCCCTGTGTTGTTGGGTAGTCACTTTGTTGTCCGCGCCCTGTGTTGTTGGGTAGTCACTTTGTTGTCCGCGCCCTGTGTTGTTGGGTAGGCACTTTGTTGTCCGCGCCCTGTGTTGTTGGGTAGGCACTTTGTTGTCCGCGCCCTGTGTTGTTGGGTAGGCACTTTGTTGTCCGCGCCCTGTGTTGTTGGGTAGTCACTTTGTTGTCCGCGCCCTGTGTTGTTGGGTAGGCACTTTGTTGTCCGCGCCCTGTGTTGTTGGGTAGGCACTTTGTTGTCCGCGCCCTGTGTTGTTGGGTAGGCACTTTGTTGTCCGCGCCCTGTGTTGTTGGGTAGGCACTTTGTTGTTCGCGCCCTGTGTTGTTGGGTAGTCACTTTGTTGTCCGCGCCCTGTGTTGTTGGGTAGTCACTTTGTTGTCCGCGCCCTGTGTTGTTGGGTAGGCACTTTGTTGTCCGCGCCCTATGTTTTTGGGTAGTCACTTTGTTGTCCGCGCCCTGTGTTGTTGGGTAGTCACTTTGTTGTCCGCGCCCTGTGTTGTTGGGTAGTCACTTTGTTGTCTGCGCCCTGTGTTGTTGGGTAGTCACTTTGTTGTCCGCGCCCTGTGTTGTTGGGTAGTCACTTTGTTGTCCGCGCCCTGTGTTGTTGGGTAGTCACTTTGTTGTCCGCGCCCTGTGTTGTTGGGTAGTCACTTTGTTGTCCGCGCCCTGTGTTGTTGGGTAGGCACTTTGTTGTCCGCGCCCTGTGTTGTTGGGTAGGCACTTTGTGGTCCGCGCCCTGTGTTGTTGGGTAGGCACTTTGTTGTCCACGCCCTGTGTTGTTGGGTAGGCACTTTGTTGTCCACGCCCTGTGTTGTTGGGTAGGCACTTTGTTGTCCACGCCCTGTGTTGTTGGGTAGGCACTTTGTTGTCCGCGCCCTGTGTTGTTGGGTAGGCACTTTGTTGTCCGCGCCCTGTGTTGTTGGGTAGGCACTTTGTTGTCCGCGCCCTGTGTTGTTGGGTAGTCACTTTGTTGTCCGCGCCCTGTGTTGTTGGGTAGTCACTTTGTTGTCCGCACCCTGTGTTGTTGGGTAGGCACTTTGTTGTCCGCGCCCTGTGTTGTTGGGTAGTCACTTTGTTGTCCGCGCCCTGTGTTGTTGGGTAGTCACTTTGTTGTCCGCGCCTTGTGTTGTTGGGTAGTCACTTTGTTGTCCGCGCCCTGTGTTGTTGGGTAGGCACTTTGTTGTCCGCGCCCTGTGTTGTTGGGTAGTCACTTTGTTGTCCGCGCCCTGTGTTGTTGGGTAGTCACTTTGTTGTCCGCGCCCTGTGTTGTTGGGTAGTCACTTTGTTGTCCGCGCCTTGTGTTGTTGGGTAGTCACTTTGTTGTCCGCGCCCTGTGTTGTTGGGTAGGCACTTTGTTGTCCGCGCCCTGTGTTGTTGGGTAGTCACTTTGTTGTCCGCGCCCTGTGTTGTTGGGTAGTCACTTTGTTGTCCGCGCCCTGTGTTGTTGGGCTTATCATTTTTGTGTGCCGTATTAAACAGCACTTTTCACAACTGGAACTCTCTGCGCCTGATTCCTTCACCCACCTAGTCCCACGTGACAATCTGTAGGTCCATCTATATTTCTACCTGTAGATCCGTCTATAATTCTACCTGTAGGTCTGTCTATATTTCTAAATGTATATCCATCTATATTTCCACCTGTAGATCCGTCTATAATTCAACCTGTAGGTCTGTCTATATTTCTAAATGTATATCCATCTATATTTCCACTTGTAGATCCGTCTATAATTCAACCTGTAGGTCTGTCTATATTTCTAAATGTATATCCATCTATATTTCCACCTGTAGATCCGTCTATAATTCAACCTGTAGGTCTGTCTATATTTCTAAATGTATATCCATCTATATTTCCACCTGTAGATCCGTCTATAATTCAACCTGTAGGTCTGTCTATATTTCCACCTGTAGATCCATCTATATTTCCACCTGTAGATCCGTCTATAATTCAACCTGTAGGTCTGTCTATATTTCTAAATGTATATCCATCTATATTTCCACCTGTAGATCCATCTATATTTCTAAATGTAGATCTGTCTATATTTCTATCTGTAGGTCCGTCTATATTTCTATCTGTAGGTCCGTCTATATTTCTACCTATAGGTCCACTGAAATACCTAAAATATTCTGAATATTTACTTTGTTGTGGGTCAGAAGAGGCACTGCATAAATAAGAGATCCGCATCACTGTAATCTTCACACACAACACTTACAGTGGGGCAAAAAAGTAGTTAGTCAGTCACCAATTGTGCAAGTTCTCTCACTTAAAAAGATGAGAGGCCTGTAATTTTCATCATATGTACACTTCAACTATGACAGACAAAATGATAAAAAAAATCCAGAAAATCACAATGTAGGATTTTTAATGAATTTATTTGCAAATTATGGTGGAAAATAGGTATTTGGTCACCTACAAACAAGCAAGATTTCTGGCTCTCACAGACCTGTAACTTCTTCTTTAAGAGGCTCCTCTGTCCTCCACTCGTTACCTGTATTAATGGCACCTGTTTGAACTTGTTATCAGTATAAAAGACACCTGTCCTCAACCTCAAACAGTCACACACCAAGACCAAAGAGCTGTCAAAGGACACCAGAAACAAAATTGTAGACCTGCACCAGGCTGGGAAGACTGAATCTGCAATAGATAAGCAGCTTGGTTTGAGGAAATCAACTGTGGGAGCAATTATTACGAAATGGAAGACATACAAGACCACTGATAATCTCCCTCGATCTTGGGCTCCACGCAAGATCTCACCCCGTGGGGTCAAAATGATCACAAGAACGGTGAGCAAAAATCCCAGAACCACACGAGGGGACCTAGTGAAGGACCTGCAGAGAGCTGGGACCAAAGTAACAAAGCCTACCATCAGTAACACACTACGCCGCAGGGGACTCAAATCCTGCAGTGCCAGACGTGTCCCCCTGCTTAAGCCAGTACTTGTCCAGGCCCATCTGAAGTTTGCTAGAGAGCATTTGGAAGATTGGGAGAATGTCATATGGTCAGATGAAACCAAAATATAACTTTTTTGTAAAAACTTTTCAAGGTCCTGGAGTGGCCTAGCGAGTCTCCAGATCTCAACCCCATAGAAAATCTTTGGAGGGAGTTGAAAGTCCATGTTGCCCAGCAACAGCCCCAAAACATCACTGCTCTAGAGGAGATCTGCATGGAGGAATGGGCCAAAATACCAGCAACAGTGTGTGAAAACCTTGTGAAGACTTACAGAAAATGTTTGACCTCTGTCATTGCCAACAAAGGGTATATTGAGATAAGTATTGAGATAAACTTTTGTTGTAGACCAAATACTTATTTTCCACCATAATTTGCAAATAAATTCATAAAAAAATCCTACAATGTGATTTTCTGGATTTTTTTCCCTCATTTTGTCTGTCATAGTTGAATTCTATGATGAAAATTACAGGCATCTCTCATCTTTGTAAGTGGGAGAACTTGCACAATTGGTGGCTGACTAAATACTTTTTTGCCCCACTGTATTAGCAACTGAGACTGAGGAGCAGGTTGTTTACTCTGGGCACCTCTGGGCACCTTTCATCCAAGCTACTCAATACTGCCCCTGCAGCCATAAGAAGATTTAAGGGCAAATTAAGTCATACAATCAACATGTATGAATGCATGCAAATGAAAAAACGTACTACTAGCTCTAGTATTTCCATTTCCATCGTAAACTGGGAACTATTTTCAGCAAGCCAAAGGGTTCGATGGAGGACATAAATGCTGCCACTTAAAATGTCAAAAGAAGGTCCAGGTGGGAAAATGCAGCTGGTAACATTCTCTCTTCTGAGCTACTAAAATCTTACTGTGGCCAGGAAGGAACACACCTGTATAGTGCCAGCTTTTTCCTCTCCAGTGGTTTTCATATGGAAATAAAGGTTTTATATTGAACAGAAGATGGAAAGTCTTTCAAACATAATGTGAAAATATGGATTTAAGTATAGACGAAAGGGAATACTGTCCCACCGCCATGTGAGAGTGTGTTAACCCCAATTTCTCACTCCCTGGCACTCCCACACTCTTTTTTTGCTGATTTATGACAGATAATAAATAGATCTTTATTGTACATGAATGATTCTGCAGATGATTTTGGAGGTTCTTTATTTGGAAACCCTGATATGGCAGAAAAGGTTGCACAAAGGTCAATATAGGGTATATCAATTACAAGTTAGTTCCAAATGAAGGACAGACCAAATATAGCAGTAGAGGAAGAGGAGAAGAAGAGGTCAAAACTGACGGATGATTTCACCCTGGACGGATGAATCATATTATAGGGCAATACAATTGGAATGAGTTTCATTCTACACTCTGAATAAACCAGGGAAGCACTAATAATAAACGGTGAGAAATGGACAGGTTTGGTTCTGGTTTGAGCAGGCAGTGAAGTAGAGACCGAACACAAAAGGACAGTAATTACACATTTATTTTTGAGACATGGTTTTCTCAGCAATCAAGTTCCAGACATCAATCCATATCGTTCACTTTTATCACTTCCTCTATTTTTTCCATTCCTCTTTTACTTTAAAAGCTCATTCAAATCCGAAACATAGATAACATATAGAAAACAAAAAGGTACAGGGTTGTGTTCAGTAGGTTTTTCCATTCTGGAACGTTCAATTGAACGGAAATGGTGCTGTATTGAACGACCAGTTGGAAAATGGGGAGAGGTGGGGGAATGCTGTCAGAATGGCCACTGCCCTTGAAATACATCACCCATTGCTTCAAGCCACACCTCACCACACCCACCAAACGGGAGCAAATGTACCTCAAAGTCGGTTCAAGAACGCACAAGAACATTTTGGGGAAACATGTCATTCGGTACAAACCGTTCCGCAATGCAGCAAACGTTTAAGATAACTGAACGCACCTCAAGTGTCCAGTTTTTTTTAAATACACACATCTAAAATCACTTGATACATAAGTTAGACAATGGTAGAACTTGTGTTAATGAGACAACTATTCACACCTGTGACACTCTCCCCACGTTTCCAGGGTGTCCTCACACTCAATATTTTAGTCACTACCCACTGGGCAGAAACGGGTTGAATCAATGTTGTTTCCATGTCATTTCAATGAGATGACGTTGAACCAACGTGGAATTGACGTCTGTGCCCAGTGGGTAGCCATCTCAAACCACATGGTGTCCTGGGGTAAGGTCGGGGCCAATCTTCTGCTTCCTCCTGGTCAACCTTTTCCCCTGGTTGACCTGGAGCAGAACGTTTTGGGTGGCCCCACTCCTCTGGGATGGAATCCTTAACCGTGTCCCGGTGGGTGCTTCCTGCAGTCCCAACAATGGTCACCCCATCCACACTGCTCACTCACTTGAGTGGACCACTCCGTCCGACAGTCATGGCCCGCATGGTCGCACTGTGGATTCTTAGTGGCCCCCGTCCCCTTCACTACATAACATTATCCATCATGTCTCAGGCCTGCTAGAGCCGTCACCCGTAGGACACCTCAACACGCTCCAGGCTGGTTCGGTCACACTGGGCTCTCCTCAAGACCAGCAGAGGAAGCTCAGTCTTCTGCTCCAGGTACTCAGTAGAACTTTAAGGCTAACTGAAACACAACAGAAGTCAACATAAAAACTGGCCTCTACTCCACAAGTGCTCACTCAGCAAGTATGGAGAAGGCTAAGGATATTGATGTCTGGAACTTGATTGCCACGTCTTATTGAGAAAACCATGCCTTAGAAATAAATGTGTTGAAAACGGCTTTTGTGTTCGGTCTCTACTTCACCCTGCCTGCTCAACCCAGATCCAAACCTGTCATTTTTTCTCCCTTTGACATTCGACGTAGTCGGCAGGATATAATATTTATGATTAAATCCCCCACATTACAGTAAAGACAGTTGCCAGATGGAACCCACAGAACTGTTGGCACTGGCAGCCATTCTGGTTCCAGAGGGAGCCATAGGAGAGGTGGACCAGGTGGAATCTGAAATGACATGTCTTCCCTATGTAGTGCACTACTCTTGGCCAGGGCCCATAGGGAGCCAGGACCAGAGCCAGGACCAGGTGCAGTAGCAGTCAGATCCAGGTTACCCAGAGACAGACCCCCCAGTGTGTAAGTCATGCTAAGAATGTGGTGAGGTTACTGCTCAAACATGAGGCTCAGATATGAGCTTGATGGATTAGAATAGAGCGAAATGTCACAAATATCAGTCCAGTATTGATATCCGAGATATACTGAGTGTACAAAACATTAGGTGAAAGCTATGATCCCTTCTTGATGTCACTTGTTAAATCCACTTCAGTCATTATAGATGAAGGGGAGGAGACAGGTTAAATAATCATTTTTACGTCTTGAGACAATTGAGACATGAATTGTGTATGTGCCATTCAGAGAGTGAATGGGCAAGACAAAATATTTAAGTGCCTTTGAACAGGGTTTGGTAGTAGGTGCCAGGCACACTGCTTTGAATGTGTCAAGAACTGCAACACTGCTGGGTTTTTCACACTCAACAGTCCACCACCCAAAGGACATCCAGCCACCTTGACAACTGTGGGAACCATTGGGAGTCAACATGGGCCAGCAACCCTGTGGAATGCTTTCCACACCTTGTAGTCCATGCCCTTACGAATTGAGGCTATTCTGAGGGCAAAAGGGGGTGCAACTCAATACTAGGAAAGTGTTCCTAATGTTTTGTACACTCAGTGTATCCTGGGTTGAGACACTTGATCTGTGCTTGATTGAACTTGTCTGTTGCAATAGAACCAATAGAAAAGTCACAAAAGTGCAAACCTCACCCACCTGGCACTCCAGGCAGGCTAAGGCAAATGCTCAAAGTATTTGAAAGATTTCAAATAGTACTTGAACCCAGGTCTGTATTGAGCATTCCTTTGAGTCCATGCAGTAGCTGTTTTGGTCACTATATCTCTGAGAGACTGGCCTGTACAAATAAAGAAATTGAAGCTTGCCCTAAATCATGAGCCAGTGGACTTTTTATAGATGCAAATGTGACAATGTTCACTCACTAAATGTCCTAATACCAAACAGGAAAGGGTGACACATTTTAGTGTGGTTGAAGGCCTATCTAATTTAAGATAATTATTTTTTGGGAATGACTTCGAATTTAGATTGAGTTGAAATACTGGGAATACCAGTAATACTATAAATATTTTGTTATATTTGTCATTCTTCTGGTCTTATTTTACGTTACATTGTGTACAGTCCAGTCATAGATTTCTATTGTTTGCACAACCAGCTGGGGCTAGCCTTGTATTACCATCCTCGACTGGGGGGCTGGGCCAGGATGCACATACCAGAGGGACTGCCAGGCAGCTAGTGATACCCAGCAACCAGTGACACCCTAGCCTGCTGCAGCTGTACCCGAAACCATTTATCTGTGTCATAACATAAAGACCTGCCGAAATGTCTCCTGCAAGTGATCCATCCACGCCCTTTAGGAACCAGCGGGGAGCCACACCCATGGTAGTTGGGCAGCAGCACAGATATTTTGGGGCTGTGGTGTACAGTAGGTGTATGATGTGTTGGGTGTGAAAGTGAGGAGGACATTTCACACTTGCATGGCTTGGTAACTGTATCAATCACTTGCGATCACGTTGCCGTTATTGAACTCAATCAACACACACACACACACACACACATACACACACATTACTGCAACAACCCGTATATAGGGAGGTGAGAGATGTGAACAGGTGGGAACAACTTGAGGCACAGGCAGGGAATGTAGCACTATTTATAGCAGATGGGGAAGATACTCACTGTCTGCACGTTCATCAATAACTGAATACAAGCAGCATCTCACACACATAATGGACAGTACTGTGTATCAGAAACAGCACATACGGTTGCTGTCAGTAATTATCATCAATTAATCGGCGAGCCCGCTATCCATACCGTAAATTTAGTTTTCAGTTCCTTAAAAAGCTCTCTGATATATAACAAGACTATCTAAAATCTTGTCTCATTAAAATATCTATGTTCTTTCCAGGCCTGTGTTGTGTATTTCCTTACATTGAGGTTGATGTTGTTGACCTTCCCAGGCAGACTCATACGGGATTGTGAGAATTCCTAAAGAGTTACTCTAGCAGGATGCTGATCTAACCCATGACCAGATCAGATGTGCTCATCCATCAACTGAACTAGGTGCTAATATTATTACACGTCTAGATATGATGATGGAAGTCTCGATGCAACACCAGATAGCCCTCATTACCCAAACAGAGATGCATAATACTCCTGACCATGTATCCCCATTAGGTTACCAGTAGCTCTGTATGTTTTAATGCTCTACGGATATGTACTATTTCTACTATACTGTAGGACCAAATATAATCTCCTCACTGTCCATTCTCTATAGCAGAAATAATTGTATTGTGTATTACTTAAGGGGTCATTAAGTTGATACAGTACTTCCACATCTCAAAATAAAATGATACGACCAATTCCTGCCTTGGCCTTTTGGGCCTGGTCAAAGGAGACGGGGTCTGATAGAGAAGAAGACCCCTCACATGCTAAGGGTGGTGGTGGACATGTGTGCCTGTCTTACTGTCATGGTTGAATTATGTGCTGTGCTGACACGGACATCATGCCAAGGGAAACCTGATAGGCTAGTCTGTGAGAAGAGGATCCAGCACATCGTAAAACACTGATCTCTCCTCAGCGGTCACTGTGGATTAGAATGAGGGGAGGGTGTATCGCTCAAATCCTTAAACTCTGCTTGGAGACAGGGGCTGCTTCCCAACAACACTTGTCATTTCATGTTTCCTTGTCCAAACTGGTTTGAAAGAACTGGACAGGTGAAAGCACAGCTGGTTCTGCTCTCACCCTTTTATTATATACAAGATATTACAATTTTGTCATTTAGCAGATGCTCTTATCCAGAGCAACTGCACACATATTCATACCTGTCCCCCCTGGGAATCAAACACACAACCCTGGTGTTGCAAGCACCATGCACTACCAACTGAGCCACGTGATATATGGTACAAGTGGTCACCTGTGGTGTATTGGGGTTGTGCCGCAGAGCATCATGGGGGTTGCATGTGTTGAGATGATCGCGTTCTAGATAAATGGTTGAACTTAGTTCCTGTCTCCCACCTCATCATGATTGAATTGTTATAAAGACGTGATTATGAAACCCACAAGTAGGATTGCAAAGGGAGGGTATATTACTGGATACTGTAGAAGTTTACCGATAAACTACCAGAATTCTGGTATCTTTCAAGGATTTTAAGTAATCTATCACAAGACATCTAGTGGCCCTTTTGGGTACTTCACATTCTCAGAGGTGTCTGTAATTATCAGGTTGACGTTTATTTTCATGAATCTTGCCCTGGAGGCAGCTGCTGGCCCGCTCTCTGGTCTTATCACAAGTAAAATATATGAAGTAATTAAATAAGATGATTTTAAAATAAAAAATAGAATGATAAGCTGTAAAACATTATCCTAAACATAAGCCATCAACTTAGTGAATACCATTGGTGTTTAATATGAGCGTTTCAGCATGAAATACAGTAGGCCTATCCTTTATAGTTTGTATTTGTTGTACATTTTTTGGTGTCAAACTGGTGGCAGTTGTGAAAAAAGTTAATCATAGGAGGAGTTGCAGAGGTAATTTAAAATAATGCCATTGTTGATTACGTTATTTTTTCATTTATTAGGCTATTTTCTATTGAACCTAATGGTCTGCCTACCAGAAACTCATGGACAATATGGACACAGATATAATGCACATGAATTCTATATATGAGTAAAAAATATATATCACAAGACATCTAGTGGCCATTTTCAGTACTTCAGATTATCACAGGTGTCTGTAATGAGCAGGGTGGTGGTTATTGTCATGAATTTTGCTCTGGAGGCAGAAGAGAGCGATCAAGTTTGGGTAAACATACAATTTATCCTATACCATTTCTACTTGCCTTATGTGTTGATTGATTTTCACATGCTAATTTTCAGGGACAGTTTCATTTCAATAATAAACATGTTTTCCCTCAAAGTAATTGTCACATAGTTCATCATAAAAAAACTTCATTCAAATTATACAAATATAAAAGTAAAAATTCAACTAATGCGAGAGCACCAGCCTCTGCCATTTGGACATGTTTATACATCCTGATCATTGGCAGCTGAATAGTCTAAACGGCCCGTTGACCTATGACGTCCATTGTCAACTAAGTAAAAATACATGAAGATGACAAATGAAAACAGTAGAAAATATACTAATGAAGATTCCAGTTCTTTTGATCACAGGCCTTTATCTGTCTTGACTTGAGCTATTGCTAGTGAAGTGCAAGTGCAACATTGGGTCCGGTCCAAACACTTAAAAGACACACCCTCGTCCACTTACCCTTGCCTTACTCCCTTGGGGGAATCCCCATCGCCATCTTGGCTAGCGGTCCAAATCATTAGATAAGCAAGGGAAGTTTAGTCAGTCATTTTTAGTCAGGTTTTTAGTCGGCTTTGCGAGTGTACAATTACATTCACTCCGAGCCTTACACTCCCCATAATTCAATTTGCAACGATTTTACACCATTTAAGAAAAGTCTGCAAAAGTTAAAAACAACATCAATGGAGAAGTCAACATACAAGTGTAAGTTTTTAAAAAATGCAAATAAGTTAGACATTTTGCAACTATGTAAAAAGTAAATGTGTTTTTATTTGGTTATCTTTTGTAAATTGTAGAAATAAAACATTTTCCTTCTTCAGAAGTTCCAGCTAGGCTGGCTAACATTAGTTAGCTAATTCATTTGCTAGCTATCATACAGTAGGCGTATATTAATAATTACATTTTTATTATACATGGACATGCTATTGACTGTAGCGCATATAAAGCACCCACAAGTTACCGGTGACTGAAAACACAATAATCGTGGGATGAATGAGTGACGAATTTCCGGCCAATGGTCCATTTAAAAATCATTCCTTCCTCCCTCGCCCTGTAAGTGTATACTCGTCAGACATCATGACACGTCATCAGAAGTGTCCACTTAATTTGAGGGCTGAGGGGATAGGGTGTCTTTCAAGTGTTTGGTCTGCAAACAATAGTACCAAATCAGTCAACTGGATCAGGTTCGGAAGCTGTCTCTAGCGAATTTGCAACATTATATCAACTAGCCTATTCCGGGCCCCCAGAGTTTTATTAGGCTATTATTTGCAATGATTGTTTAAAAAGCAGACTTCTTTTACTGAAGAAAAAATGACCCGAGAAGCTCAGCTTATTAGTGGTAGACAATCAGAAATCAAACATCCCCAAATAGGCACTTTCCTACATTGCACACAGCAGACCAGGTACGTTACTTCTCTGCTTGCTCAGGTGCACGCTCTACATCCACGTTAACAAGACAGAGAAACCAGATCCTTGTTTTTTTTTCTCACATGGAGCACTCCAAATAAAATACAATAAACAAATTGACAAGTCGTAAATTATGGTTATGAAATAAACCAAAACGTTTTTCTCACAATTGTAGCAGGTTGTGAACTGCAAACAACGTTTCTACTCCGAGAATGATCATGATAAATTACTGTAGGTCTAATTAGTAGCCCTAAAACGATACATCAACAGAAATGAACCTCTCTGGGATATGTGGGATGCTAGCGTCCCACCTGGCCAA